>NW_026453635.1:71716-198313 GCF_943734755.1 Anopheles moucheti
TACAAAGTTAGTGACGGATGCACCAATAACGTTGAAATAGACAGTTTTTGCATACAAACTCAATTCTGGTGGAATTCCATAGCAAAGTACAAAGTTAGTGACGGATGCACCAATTACGTTGAAATAGATAGTTTTTGCATACAAACTCAATTCTGGTGGAATTCCATAGCATAGTACAAAGTTAGTGACGGATGCACCAATAACGTTGAAATAGACAGTTTTTGCATACAAACTCAATTCTGGTGGAATTCCATAGCATAGTACAAAGTTAGTGACGGATGCACCAATAACGTTGAAATAGACAGTTTTTGCATACAAACTCAATTCTGGTGGAATTCCATAGCAAAGTACAAAGTTCGTATCGGATGCACCAATAACGTTGAAATAGACAGTTTTTGCATACAAACTCAATTCTGGTGGAATTCCATAGCAAAGTACAAAGTTCGTATCGGATGCACCAATAACGTTGAATAGACAGTTTTTGCATACAAACTCAATTCTGGTGGAATTCCATAGCAAAGTACAAAGTTAGTGACGGATGCACCAATTACGTTGAAATAGATAGTTTTTGCATACAAACTCAATTCTGGTGGAATTCCATAGCATAGTACAAAGTTAGTGACGGATGCACCAATTACGTTGAAATAGATAGTTTTTGCATACAAACTCAATTCTGGTGGAATTCCATAGCAAAGTACAAAGTTCGTATCGGATGCACCAATAACGTTGAAATAGACAGTTTTTGCATACAAACTCAATTCTGGTGGAATTCCATAGCAAAGTACAAAGTTAGTGACGGATGCACCAATAACGTTGAAATAGACAGTTTTTGCATACAAACTCAATTCTGGTGGAATTCCATAGCATAGTACAAAGTTAGTGACGGATGCACCAATAACGTTGAAATAGACAGTTTTTGCATACAAACTCAATTCTGGTGGAATTCCATAGCAAAGTACAAAGTTAGTGACGGATGCACCAATTACGTTGAAATAGATAGTTTTTGCATACAAACTCAATTCTGGTGGAATTCCATAGCATAGTACAAAGTTAGTGACGGATTGCACCAATAACGTTGAAATAGACAGTTTTTGCATACAAACTCAATTCTGGTGGAATTCCATAGCATAGTACAAAGTTAGTGACGGATGCACCAATTACGTTGAAATAGATAGTTTTTGCATACAAACTCAATTCTGGTGGAATTCCATAGCAAAGTACAAAGTTCGTATCGGATGCACCAATAACGTTGAAATAGACAGTTTTTGCATACAAACTCAATTCTGGTGGAATTCCATAGCATAGTACAAAGTTAGTGACGGATGCACCAATAACGTTGAAATAGACAGTTTTTGCATACAAACTCAATTCTGGTGGAATTCCATAGCAAAGTACAAAGTTAGTGACGGATGCACCAATTACGTTGAAATAGATAGTTTTAGCATACAAACTCAATTCTGGTGGAATTCCATAGCATAGTACAAAGTTAGTGACGGATGCACCAATAACGTTGCAATAGACAGTTTTTGCATACAAACTCAATTCTGGTGGAATTCCATAGCATAGTACAAAGTTAGTGACGGATGCACCAATAACGTTGAAATAGACAGTTTTTGCATACAAACTCAATTCTGGTGGAATTCCATAGCAAAGTACAAAGTTAGTGACGGATGCACCAATAACGTTGAAATAGATAGTTTTTGCATACAAACTCAATTCTGGTGGAATTCCATAGCAAAGTACAAAGTTCGTATCGGATGCACCAATAACGTTGAAATAGACAGTTTTTGCATACAAACTCAATTCTGGTGGAATTCCATAGCATAGTACAAAGTTAGTGACGGATGCACCAATAACGTTGAAATAGACAGTTTTTGCATACAAACTCAATTCTGGTGGAATTCCATAGCATAGTACAAAGTAAGTGACGGATGCACCAATTACGTTGAAATAGATAGTTTTTGCATACAAACTCAATTCTGGTAGAATTCCATAGCATAGTACAAAGTTAGTGACGGATGCACCAATTACGTGAAATAGACAGTTTTTGCATACAAACTCAATTCTGGTGGAATTCCATAGCAAAGTACAAAGTTAGTGACGGATGCACCAATAACGTTGAAATAGATAGTTTTTGCATACAAACTCAATTCTGGTGGAATTCCATAGCATAGTACAAAGTTAGTGACGGATGCACCAATTACGTTGAAATAGATAGTTTTTGCATACAAACTCAATTCTGGTAGAATTCCATAGCATAGTACAAAGTTAGTGACGGATGCACCAATTACGTTGAAATAGACAGTTTTTGCATACAAACTCAATTCTGGTGGAATTCCATAGCAAAGTACAAAGTTAGTGACGGATGCACCAATAACGTTGAAATAGATAGTTTTTTGCATACAAACTCAATTCTGGTGGAATTCCATAGCAAAGTACAAAGTTAGTGACGGATGCACCAATTACGTTGAAATAGATAGTTTTTGCATACAAACTCAATTCTGGTAGAATTCCATAGCATAGTACAAAGTTAGTGACGGATGCACCAATAACGTTGAAATAGATAGTTTTTGCATACAAACTCAATTCTGGTAGAATTCCATAGCATAGTACAAAGTTAGTGACGGATGCACCAATTACGTTGAAATAGATAGTTTTTGCATACAAACTCAATTCTGGTAGAATTCCATAGCATAGTACAAAGTTAGTGACGGATGCACCAATTACGTTGAAATAGACAGTTTTTGCATATAAACTCAATTCTGGTAGAATTCCATAGCATAGTACAAAGTTAGTGACGGATGCACCAATTACGTTGAAATAGACAGTTTTTGCATATAAACTCAATTCTGGTGGAATTCCATAGCAAAGTACAAAGTTAGTGACGGATGCACCAATAACGTTGAAATAGATAGTTTTTGCATACAAACTCAATTCTGGTGGAATTCCATAGTAAAGTACAAAGTTAGTGACGGATGCACCAATTACGTTGAAATAGATAGTTTTTGCATACAAACTCAATTCTGGTAGAATTCCATAGCATAGTACAAAGTTAGTGACGGATGCACCAATTACGTTGAAATAGATAGTTTTTGCATACAAACTCAATTCTGGTAGAATTCCATAGCATAGTACAAAGTTAGTGACGGATGCACCAATTACGTTGAAATAGACAGTTTTTGCATATAAACTCAATTCTGGTGGAATTCCATAGCAAAGTACAAAGTTAGTGACGGATGCACCAATAACGTTGAAATAGATAGTTTTTGCATACAAACTCAATTCTGGTGGAATTCCATAGTAAAGTACAAAGTTAGTGACGGATGCACCAATTACGTTGAAATAGATAGTTTTTGCATACAAACTCAATTCTGGTAGAATTCCATAGCATAGTACAAAGTTAGTGACGGATGCACCAATTACGTTGAAATAGATAGTTTTTGCATACAAACTCAATTCTGGTAGAATTCCATAGCATAGTACAAAGTTAGTGACGGATGCACCAATTACGTTGAAATAGAAAGTTTTTGCATACAAACTCAATTCTGGTAGAATTCCATAGCATAGTACAAAGTTAGTGACGGCTGCACCAATTACGTTGAAATAGACAGTTTTTGCATATAAACTCAATTCTGGTGGAATTCCATAGCAAAGTACAAAGTTAGTGACGGATGCACCAATAACGTTGAAATAGATAGTTTTTGCATACAAACTCAATTCTGGTGGAATTCCATAGCAAAGTACAAAGTTAGTGACGGATGCACCAATTACGTTGAAATAGATAGTTTTTGCATACAAACTCAATTCTGGTGGAATTCCATAGCAAAGTACAAAGTTAATGACGGATGCACCAATTACGTTGAAATAGATAGTTTTTGCATACAAACTCAATTCTGGTAGAATTCCATAGCATAGTACAAAGTTAGTGACGGATGCACCAATTACGTTGAAATAGATAGTTTTTGCATACAAACTCAATTCTGGTAGAATTCCATAGCATAGTACAAAGTTAGTGACGGATGCACCAATTACGTTGAAATAGATAGTTTTTGCATACAAACTCAATTCTGGTAGAATTCCATAGCATAGTACAAAGTTAGTGACGGATGCACCAATTACGTTGAAATAGATAGTTTTTGCATACAAACTCAATTCTGGTAGAATTCCATAGCATAGTACAAAGTTAGTGACGGATGCACCAATTACGTTGAAATAGACAGTTTTTGCATATAAACTCAATTCTGGTGGAATTCCATAGCAAAGTACAAAGTTAGTGACGGATGCACCAATAACGTTGAAATAGATAGTTTTTGCATACAAACTCAATTCTGGTGGAATTCCATAGTAAAGTACAAAGTTAGTGACGGATGCACCAATTACGTTGAAATAGATAGTTTTTGCATACAAACTCAATTCTGGTAGAATTCCATAGCATAGTACAAAGTTAGTGACGGATGCACCAATTACGTTGAAATAGATAGTTTTTGCATACAAACTCAATTCTGGTAGAATTCCATAGCATAGTACAAAGTTAGTGACGGATGCACCAATTACGTTGAAATAGAAAGTTTTTGCATACAAACTCAATTCTGGTAGAATTCCATAGCATAGTACAAAGTTAGTGACGGATGCACCAATAACGTTGAAATAGATAGTTTTTGCATACAAACTCAATTCTGGTGGAATTCCATAGCAAAGTACAAAGTTAGTGACGGATGCACCAATTACGTTGAAATAGATAGTTTTTGCATACAAACTCAATTCTGGTAGAATTCCATAGCATAGTACAAAGTTAGTGACGGATGCACCAATTACGTTGAAATAGATAGTTTTTGCATACAAACTCAATTCTGGTAGAATTCCATAGCATAGTACAAAGTTAGTGACGGATGCACCAATTACGTTGAAATAGAAAGTTTTTGCATACAAACTCAATTCTGGTAGAATTCCATAGCATAGTACAAAGTTAGTGACGGCTGCACCAATTACGTTGAAATAGACAGTTTTTGCATATAAACTCAATTCTGGTGGAATTCCATAGCAAAGTACAAAGTTAGTGACGGATGCACCAATAACGTTGAAATAGATAGTTTTTGCATACAAACTCAATTCTGGTGGAATTCCATAGCAAAGTACAAAGTTAGTGACGGATGCACCAATTACGTTGAAATAGATAGTTTTTGCATACAAACTCAATTCTGGTGGAATTCCATAGCAAAGTACAAAGTTAATGACGGATGCACCAATTACGTTGAAATAGATAGTTTTTGCATACAAACTCAATTCTGGTAGAATTCCATAGCATAGTACAAAGTTAGTGACGGATGCACCAATTACGTTGAAATAGATAGTTTTTGCATACAAACTCAATTCTGGTAGAATTCCATAGCATAGTACAAAGTTAGTGACGGATGCACCAATTACGTTGAAATAGATAGTTTTTGCATACAAACTCAATTCTGGTAGAATTCCATAGCATAGTACAAAGTTAGTGACGGATGCACCAATTACGTTGAAATAGATAGTTTTTGCATACAAACTCAATTCTGGTAGAATTCCATAGCATAGTACAAAGTTAGTGACGGATGCACCAATAACGTTGAAATAGATAGTTTTTGCATACAAACTCAATTCTGGTGGAATTCCATAGTAAAGTACAAAGTTAGTGACGGATGCACCAATTACGTTGAAATAGATAGTTTTTTGCATACAAACTCAATTCTGGTAGAATTCCATAGCATAGTACAAAGTTAGTGACGGATGCACCAATTACGTTGAAATAGACAGTTTTTGCATACAAACTCAATTCTGGTGGAATTCCATAGCAAAGTACAAAGTTAGTGACGGATGCACCAATTACGTTGAAATAGATAGTTTTTGCATACAAACTCAATTCTGGTAGAATTCCATAGCATAGTACAAAGTTAGTGACGGATGCACCAATTACGTTGAAATAGATAGTTTTTGCATACAAACTCAATTCTGGTAGAATTCCATAGCATAGTACAAAGTTAGTGACGGATGCACCAATTACGTTGAAATAGATAGTTTTTGCATACAAACTCAATTCTGGTGGAATTCCATAGTAAAGTACAAAGTTAGTGACGGATGCACCAATTACGTTGAAATAGATAGTTTTTGCATACAAACTCAATTCTGGTAGAATTCCATAGCATAGTACAAAGTTAGTGACGGATGCACCAATTACGTTGAAATAGACAGTTTTTGCATACAAACTCAATTCTGGTGGAATTCCATAGCAAAGTACAAAGTTAGTGACGGATGCACCAATTACGTTGAAATAGATAGTTTTTGCATACAAACTCAATTCTGGTAGAATTCCATAGCATAGTACAAAGTTAGTGACGGATGCACCAATTACGTTGAAATAGATAGTTTTTGCATACAAACTCAATTCTGGTAGAATTCCATAGCATAGTACAAAGTTAGTGACGGATGCACCAATTACGTTGAAATAGATAGTTTTTGCATACAAACTCAATTCTGGTAGAATTCCATAGCATAGTACAAAGTTAGTGACGGATGCACCAATTACGTTGAAATAGATAGTTTTTGCATACAAACTCAATTCTGGTGGAATTCCATAGCATAGTACAAAGTTAGTGACGGATGCACCAATTACGTTGAAATAGATAGTTTTTGCATACAAACTCAATTCTGGTAGAATTCCATAGCATAGTACAAAGTTAGTGACGGATGCACCAATAACGTTGAAATAGACAGTTTTTGCATACAAACTCAATTCTGGTGGAATTCCATAGCAAAGTACAAAGTTAGTGACGGATGCACCAATAACGTTGAAATAGATAGTTTTTGCATACAAACTCAATTCTGGTAGAATTCCATAGCATAGTACAAAGTTAGTGACGGATGCACCAATAACGTTGAAATAGATAGTTTTTGCATACAAACTCAATTCTGGTAGAATTCCATAGCATAGTACAAAGTTAGTGACGGATGCACCAATAACGTTGAAATAGATAGTTTTTGCATACAAACTCAATTCTGGTAGAATTCCATAGCATAGTACAAAGTTAGTGACGGATGCACCAATTACGTTGAAATAGATAGTTTTTGCATACAAACTCAATTCTGGTAGAATTCCATAGCAAAGTACAAAGTTAGTGACGGATGCACCAATTACGTTGAAATAGATAGTTTTTGCATACAAACTCAATTCTGGTAGAATTCCATAGCATAGTACAAAGTTAGTGACGGATGCACCAATTACGTTGAAATAGATAGTTTTTGCATACAAACTCAATTCTGGTAGAATTCCATAGCATAGTACAAAGTTAGTGACGGATGCACCAATTACGTTGAAATAGATAGTTTTTGCATACAAACTCAATTCTGGTAGAATTCCATAGCATAGTACAAAGTTAGTGGACGGATGCACCAATTACGTTGAAATAGATAGTTTTTGCATACAAACTCAATTCTGGTAGAATTCCATAGCATAGTACAAAGTTAGTGACGGATGCACCAATAACGTTGAAATAGACAGTTTTTGCATACAAACTCAATTCTGGTGGAATTCCATAGCAAAGTACAAAGTTAGTGACGGATGCACCAATAACGTTGAAATAGATAGTTTTTGCATACAAACTCAATTCTGGTGGAATTCCATAGCAAAGTACAAAGTTAGTGACGGATGCACCAATTACGTTGAAATAGATAGTTTTTGCATACAAACTCAATTCTGGTAGAATTCCATAGCATAGTACAAAGTTAGTGACGGATGCACCAATTACGTTGAAATAGACAGTTTTTGCATATAAACTCAATTCTGGTGGAATTCCATAGCAAAGTACAAAGTTAGTGACGGATGCACCAATAACGTTGAAATAGATAGTTTTTGCATACAAACTCAATTCTGGTGGAATTCCATAGCAAAGTACAAAGTTAGTGACGGATGCACCAATTACGTTGAAATAGATAGTTTTTGCATACAAACTCAATTCTGGTAGAATTCCATAGCATAGTACAAAGTTAGTGACGGATGCACCAATTACGTTGAAATAGATAGTTTTTGCATACAAACTCAATTCTGGTAGAATTCCATAGCATAGTACAAAGTTAGTGACGGATGCACCAATTACGTTGAAATAGATAGTTTTTGCATACAAACTCAATTCTGGTAGAATTCCATAGCATAGTACAAAGTTAGTGACGGATGCACCAATTACGTTGAAATAGATAGTTTTTGCATACAAACTCAATTCTGGTAGAATTCCATAGCATAGTACAAAGTTAGTGACGGATGCACCAATTACGTTGAAATAGATAGTTTTTGCATACAAACTCAATTCTGGTGGAATTCCATAGCATAGTACAAAGTTAGTGACGGATGCACCAATTACGTTGAAATAGATAGTTTTTGCATACAAACTCAATTCTGGTAGAATTCCATAGCATAGTACAAAGTTAGTGACGGATGCACCAATAACGTTGAAATAGACAGTTTTTGCATACAAACTCAATTCTGGTGGAATTCCATAGCAAAGTACAAAGTTAGTGACGGATGCACCAATAACGTTGAAATAGATAGTTTTTGCATACAAACTCAATTCTGGTAGAATTCCATAGCATAGTACAAAGTTAGTGACGGATGCACCAATAACGTTGAAATAGATAGTTTTTGCATACAAACTCAATTCTGGTAGAATTCCATAGCATAGTACAAAGTTAGTGACGGATGCACCAATAACGTTGAAATAGATAGTTTTTGCATACAAACTCAATTCTGGTAGAATTCCATAGCATAGTACAAAGTTAGTGACGGATGCACCAATTACGTTGAAATAGATAGTTTTTGCATACAAACTCAATTCTGGTAGAATTCCATAGCATAGTACAAAGTTAGTGACGGATGCACCAATTACGTTGAAATAGATAGTTTTTGCATACAAACTCAATTCTGGTAGAATTCCATAGCATAGTACAAAGTTAGTGACGGATGCACCAATTACGTTGAAATAGATAGTTTTTGCATACAAACTCAATTCTGGTGGAATTCCATAGCAAAGTACAAAGTTAGTGACGGATGCACCAATAACGTTGAAATAGATAGTTTTTGCATACAAACTCAATTCTGGTGGAATTCCATAGTAAAGTACAAAGTTAGTGACGGATGCACCAATTACGTTGAAATAGATAGTTTTTGCATACAAACTCAATTCTGGTAGAATTCCATAGCATAGTACAAAGTTAGTGACGGATGCACCAATTACGTTGAAATAGATAGTTTTTGCATACAAACTCAATTCTGGTAGAATTCCATAGCATAGTACAAAGTTAGTGACGGATGCACCAATTACGTTGAAATAGAAAGTTTTTGCATACAAACTCAATTCTGGTAGAATTCCATAGCATAGTACAAAGTTAGTGACGGCTGCACCAATTACGTTGAAATAGACAGTTTTTGCATATAAACTCAATTCTGGTGGAATTCCATAGCAAAGTACAAAGTTAGTGACGGATGCACCAATAACGTTGAAATAGATAGTTTTTGCATACAAACTCAATTCTGGTGGAATTCCATAGCAAAGTACAAAGTTAGTGACGGATGCACCAATTACGTTGAAATAGATAGTTTTTGCATACAAACTCAATTCTGGTGGAATTCCATAGCAAAGTACAAAGTTAGTGACGGATGCACGAATTTAGTTGAAATAGACGGTTTTTGCATGTAAACTCAATCCTGGTAGAATTCCATAGCAAAGTACAAAGTTAGTGACGGATGCACCAATTACGTTGAAATAGATAGTTTTTGCATACAAACTCAATTCTGGTAGAATTCCATAGCATAGTACAAAGTTAGTGACGGATGCACCAATTACGTTGAAATAGACAGTTTTTGCATATAAACTCAATTCTGGTGGAATTCCATAGCAAAGTACAAAGTTAGTGACGGATGCACCAATAACGTTGAAATAGATAGTTTTTGCATACAAACTCAATTCTGGTGGAATTCCATAGCAAAGTACAAAGTTAGTGACGGATGCACCAATTACGTTGAAATAGACAGTTTTTGCATACAAACTCAATTCTGGTAGAATTCCATAGCAAAGTACAAAGTTAGTGACGGATGCACCAATAACGTTGAAATAGATAGTTTTTGCATACAAACTCAATTCTGGTGGAATTCCATAGCATAGTACAAAGTTAGTGACGGATGCACCAATAACGTTGAAATAGACAGTTTTTGCATACAAACTCAATTCTGGTGGAATTCCATAGCAAAGTACAAAGTTAGTGACGGATGCACCAATAACGTTGAAATAGACAGTTTTTGCATATAAACTCAATTCTGGTGGAATTCCATAGCATAGTACAAAGTTAGTGACGGATGCACCAATAACGTTGAAATAGACAGTTTTTGCATACAAACTCAATTCTGGTGGAATTCCATAGCAAAGTACAAAGTTAGTGACGGATGCACCAATTACGTTGAAATAGACAGTTTTTGCATACAAACTCAATTCTGGTAGAATTCCATAGCATAGTACAAAGTTAGTGACGGATGCACGAATTTAGTTGAAATAGACGGTTTTTGCATGTAAACTCAATCCTGGTAGAATTCCATAGCAAAGTACAAAGTTAGTGACGGATGCACCAATTACGTTGAAATAGATAGTTTTTGCATACAAACTCAATTCTGGTAGAATTCCATAGCATAGTACAAAGTTAGTGACGGATGCACCAATTACGTTGAAATAGACAGTTTTTGCATATAAACTCAATTCTGGTGGAATTCCATAGCAAAGTACAAAGTTAGTGACGGATGCACCAATTACGTTGAAATAGACAGTTTTTGCATACAAACTCAATTCTGGTAGAATTCCATAGCAAAGTACAAAGTTAGTGACGGATGCACGAATTTAGTTGAAATAGACGGTTTTTGCATGTAAACTCAATCCTGGTAGAATTCCATAGCAAAGTACAAAGTTAGTGACGGATGCACCAATTACGTTGAAATAGATAGTTTTTGCATACAAACTCAATTCTGGTGGAATTCCATAGCATAGTACAAAGTTAGTGACGGATGCACCAATAACGTTGAAATAGACAGTTTTTGCATACAAACTCAATTCTGGTGGAATTCCATAGCAAAGTACAAAGTTAGTGACGGATGCACCAATTACGTTGAAATAGACAGTTTTTGCATACAAACTCAATTCTGGTAGAATTCCATAGCAAAGTACAAAGTTAGTGACGGATGCACGAATTTAGTTGAAATAGACGGTTTTTGCATGTAAACTCAATCCTGGTAGAATTCCATAGCAAAGTACAAAGTTAGTGACGGATGCACCAATTACGTTGAAATAGATAGTTTTTGCATACAAACTCAATTCTGGTAGAATTCCATAGCATAGTACAAAGTTAGTGACGGATGCACCAATTACGTTGAAATAGACAGTTTTTGCATATAAACTCAATTCTGGTGGAATTCCATAGCAAAGTACAAAGTTAGTGACGGATGCACCAATAACGTTGAAATAGATAGTTTTTGCATACAAACTCAATTCTGGTGGAATTCCATAGCAAAGTACAAAGTTAGTGACGGATGCACCAATTACGTTGAAATAGACAGTTTTTGCATACAAACTCAATTCTGGTAGAATTCCATAGCAAAGTACAAAGTTAGTGACGGATGCACCAATAACGTTGAAATAGATAGTTTTTGCATACAAACTCAATTCTGGTGGAATTCCATAGCATAGTACAAAGTTAGTGACGGATGCACCAATAACGTTGAAATAGACAGTTTTTGCATACAAACTCAATTCTGGTGGAATTCCATAGCAAAGTACAAAGTTAGTGACGGATGCACCAATTACGTTGAAATAGATAGTTTTTGCATACAAACTCAATTCTGGTAGAATTCCATAGCATAGTACAAAGTTAGTGACGGATGCACCAATTACGTTGAAATAGACAGTTTTTGCATATAAACTCAATTCTGGTGGAATTCCATAGCAAAGTACAAAGTTAGTGACGGATGCACCAATAACGTTGAAATAGATAGTTTTTGCATACAAACTCAATTCTGGTGGAATTCCATAGCAAAGTACAAAGTTAGTGACGGATGCACCAATTACGTTGAAATAGACAGTTTTTGCATACAAACTCAATTCTGGTAGAATTCCATAGCAAAGTACAAAGTTAGTGACGGATGCACCAATAACGTTGAAATAGATAGTTTTTGCATACAAACTCAATTCTGGTGGAATTCCATAGCATAGTACAAAGTTAGTGACGGATGCACCAATAACGTTGAAATAGATAGTTTTTGCATGAAAACTCAATTCTGGTGGAATTCCATAGTAAAGTACAAAGTTAGTATCGGATGCACGAATTAAGTTGAAATAGATAGTTTTAGCATACAAACTCAATTCTGGTAGAATTCCATAGCATAGTACAAAGTTAGTGACGGATGCACCAATTACGTTGAAATAGACAGTTTTTGCATACAAACTCAATTCTGGTAGAATTCCATAGCAAAGTACAAAGTTAGTGACGGATGCACCAATAACGTTGAAATAGATAGTTTTTGCATGAAAACTCAATTCTGGTGGAATTCCACTGGAAAGTACAAAGTTCGTTTTGAATGGACGAATCTAGTTAAAATAGATAGTTTTTGCATGAAAACTCAATTCTGGTGGAATTCCACTAGAAAGTACAAAGTTCGTTTTGGATGGACGAATCTAGTTAAAATAGATAGTTTTTGCATACAAACTCAATTCTGGTAGAATTCCATAGCATAGTACAAAGTTAGTGACGGATGCACCAATTACGTTGAAATAGACAGTTTTTGCATACAAACTCAATTCTGGTAGAATTCCATAGCAAAGTACAAAGTTAGTGACGGATGCACCAATAACGTTGAAATAGATAGTTTTTGCATACAAACTCAATTCTGGTGGAATTCCATAGTAAAGTACAAAGTTAGTATCGGATGCACGAATTAAGTTGAAATAGATAGTTTTAGCATACAAACTCAATTCTGGTAGAATTCCATAGCATTGTACAAAGTTAGTGACGGATGCACCAATTACGTTGAAATAGACAGTTTTTGCATACAAACTCAATTCTGGTAGAATTCCATAGCATAGTACAAAGTTAGTGACGGATGCACCAATAACGTTGAAATAGATAGTTTTTGCATACAAACTCAATTCTGGTGGAATTCCATAGCATAGTACAAAGTTAGTGACGGATGCACCAATAACGTTGAAATAGATAGTTTTTGCATACAAACTCAATTCTGGTGGAATTCCATAGCATAGTACAAAGTTAGTGACGGATGCACCAATAACGTTGAAATAGATAGTTTTTGCATGAAAACTCAATTCTGGTGGAATTCCACTGGAAAGTACAAAGTTCGTTTTGAATGGACGAATCTAGTTAAAATAGATAGTTTTTGCATGAAAACTCAATTCTGGTGGAATTCCACTAGAAAGTACAAAGTTCGTTTTGGATGGACGAATCTAGTTAAAATAGATAGTTTTTGCATACAAACTCAATTCTGGTAGAATTCCATAGCATAGTACAAAGTTAGTGACGGATGCACCAATAACGTTGAAATAGACAGTTTTTGCATACAAACTCAATTCTGGTGGAATTCCATAGTAAAGTACAAAGTTAGTATCGGATGCACGAATTAAGTTGAAATAGATAGTTTTAGCATACAAACTCAATTCTGGTAGAATTCCATAGCATAGTACAAAGTTAGTGACGGATGCACCAATTACGTTGAAATAGACAGTTTTTGCATACAAACTCAATTCTGGTAGAATTCCATAGCATAGTACAAAGTTAGTGACGGATGCACCAATAACGTTGAAATAGATAGTTTTTGCATACAAACTCAATTCTGGTGGAATTCCATAGCATAGTACAAAGTTAGTGACGGATGCACCAATAACGTTGAAATAGATAGTTTTTGCATACAAACTCAATTCTGGTGGAATTCCATAGCATAGTACAAAGTTAGTGACGGATGCACCAATAACGTTGAAATAGATAGTTTTTGCATGAAAACTCAATTCTGGTGGAATTCCACTGGAAAGTACAAAGTTCGTTTTGAATGGACGAATCTAGTTAAAATAGATAGTTTTTGCATGAAAACTCAATTCTGGTGGAATTCCACTAGAAAGTACAAAGTTCGTTTTGGATGGACGAATCTAGTTAAAATAGATAGTTTTTGCATACAAACTCAATTCTGGTAGAATTCCATAGCATAGTACAAAGTTAGTGACGGATGCACCAATTACGTTGAAATAGACAGTTTTTGCATACAAACTCAATTCTGGTGGAATTCCATAGCAAAGTACAAAGTTAGTGACGGATGCACCAATAACGTTGAAATAGATAGTTTTTGCATGAAAACTCAATTCTGGTGGAATTCCACTAGAAAGTACAAAGTTCGTTTTGAATGGACGAATCTAGTTAAAATAGATAGTTTTTGCATGAAAACTCAATTCTGGTGGAATTCCACTAGAAAGTACAAAGTTCGTTTTGGATGGACGAATCTAGTTAAAATAGATAGTTTTTGCAAGAAAACTCAATTCTGGTGGAATTCCACTGGAAAGTACAAAGTTCGTTTTGAATGGACGAATCTAGTTAAAATAGATAGTTTTTGCATGAAAACTCAATTCTGGTGGAATTCCACTAGAAAGTACAAAGTTCGTTTTGAATGGACGAATCTAGTTAAAATAGATAGTTTTTCCATGAAAACTCAATTCTGGTGGAATTCCATAGCAAAGTACAAAGTTCGTATCGGATGCACCAATTACGTTGAAATAGACAGTTTTAGCATACAAACTCAATTCTGGTGGAATTCCATAGCAAAGTACAAAGTTCGTATCGGATGCACCAATTACGTTGAAATAGACAGTTTTAGCATACAAACTCAATTCTGGTGGAATTCCTTAGCAAAGTACAAAGTTCGTATCGGATGCACCAATTACGTTGAAATAGACAGTTTTAGCATACAAACTCAATTCTGGTGGAATTCCATAGCATAGTACAAAGTTAGTGACGGATGCACCAATTACGTTGAAATAGATAGTTTTTGCATACAAACTCAATTCTGGTGGAATTCCATAGCAAAGTACAAAGTTAGTGACGGATGCACCAATAACGTTGAAATAGATAGTTTTTGCATACAAACTCAATTCTGATGGAATTCCATAGCAAAGTACAAAGTTTGTATCGGATTCACCAATTACGTTGAAATAGACAGTTTTAGCATACAAACTCAATTCTGGTGGAATTCCATAGCAAAGTACAAAGTTCGTATCGGATGCACCAATTACGTTGAAATAGATAGTTTTTGCATACAAACTCAATTCTGGTGGAATTCCATAGCAAAGTACAAAGTTCGTATCGGATGCACCAATTACGTTGAAATAGACAGTTTTAGCATACAAACTCAATTCTGGTGGAATTCCATAGCATAGTACAAAGTTAGTGACGGATGCACCAATTACGTTGAAATAGATAGTTTTAGCATACAAACTCAATTCTGGTGGAATTCCATAGCATAGTACAAAGTTAGTGACGGATGCACCAATTACGTTGAAATAGATAGTTTTAGCATACAAACTCAATTCTGGTGGAATTCCATAGCATAGTACAAAGTTAGTGACGGATGCACCAATTACGTTGAAATAGATAGTTTTTGCATACAAACTCAATTCTGGTAGAATTCCATAGCATAGTACAAAGTTAGTGACGGATGCACCAATTACGTTGAAATAGATAGTTTTTGCATACAAACTCAATTCTGGTGGAATTCCATAGCAAAGTACAAAGTTAGTGACGGATGCACCAATTACGTTGAAATAGATAGTTTTTGCATACAAACTCAATTCTGGTGGAATTCCATAGCAACGTACAAAGTTCGTATCGGATGCACCAATTACGTTGAAATAGACAGTTTTAGCATACAAACTCAATTCTGGTGGAATTCCATAGCAAAGTACAAAGTTCGTATCGGATGCACCAATTACGTTGAAATAGATAGTTTTTGCATACAAACTCAATTCTGATGGAATTCCATAGCAAAGTACAAAGTTTGTATCGGATTCACCAATTACGTTGAAATAGACAGTTTTAGCATACAAACTCAATTCTGGTGGAATTCCATAGCATAGTACAAAGTTAGTGACGGATGCACCAATTACGTTGAAATAGATAGTTTTAGCATACAAACTCAATTCTGGTGGAATTCCATAGCATAGTACAAAGTTAGTGACGGATGCACCAATTACGTTGAAATAGATAGTTTTAGCATACAAACTCAATTCTGGTGGAATTCCATAGCATAGTACAAAGTTAGTGACGGATGCACCAATTACGTTGAAATAGATAGTTTTTGCATACAAACTCAATTCTGGTAGAATTCCATAGCATAGTACAAAGTTAGTGACGGATGCACCAATTACGTTGAAATAGATAGTTTTTGCATACAAACTCAATTCTGGTGGAATTCCATAGCAAAGTACAAAGTTAGTGACGGATGCACCAATTACGTTGAAATAGATAGTTTTTGCATACAAACTCAATTCTGGTGGAATTCCATAGCAAAGTACAAAGTTAGTGACGGATGCACCAATAACGTTGAAATAGATAGTTTTTGCATACAAACTCAATTCTGGTGGAATTCCATAGCAACGTACAAAGTTCGTATCGGATGCACCAATTACGTTGAAATAGACAGTTTTAGCATACAAACTCAATTCTGGTGGAATTCCATAGCATAGTACAAAGTTAGTGACGGATGCACCAATAACGTTGAAATAGATAGTTTTTGCATACAAACTCAATTCTGGTGGAATTCCATAGCAAAGTACAAAGTTCGTATCGGATGCACCAATTACGTTGAAATAGACAGTTTTAGCATACAAACTCAATTCTGGTGGAATTCCATAGCAAAGTACAAAGTTCGTATCGGATGCACCAATTACGTTGAAATAGACAGTTTTAGCATACAAACTCAATTCTGGTGGAATTCCATAGCATAGTACAAAGTTAGTGACGGATGCACCAATTACGTTGAAATAGATAGTTTTTGCATACAAACTCAATTCTGGTGGAATTCCATAGCAAAGTACAAAGTTCGTATCGGATGCACCAATTACGTTGAAATAGACAGTTTTAGCATACAAACTCAATTCTGGTGGAATTCCATAGCAAAGTACAAAGTTCGTATCGGATGCACCAATTACGTTGAAATAGACAGTTTTAGCATACAAACTCAATTCTGGTGGAATTCCATAGCAAAGTACAAAGTTAGTGACGGATGCACCAATTACGTTGAAATAGATAGTTTTTCCATGAAAACTCAATTCTGGTGGAATTCCATAGCAAAGTACAAAGTTAGTGACGGATGCACCAATTACGTTGAAATAGATAGTTTTTCCATGAAAACTCAATTCTGGTGGAATTCCATAGCATAGTACAAAGTAAGTGACGGATGCACCAATAACGTTGAAATAGATAGTTTTTGCATACAAACTCAATTCTGGTGGAATTCCATAGCAAAGTACAAAGTTCGTATCGGATGCACCAATTACGTTGAAATAGATAGTTTTAGCATACAAACTCAATTCTGGTGGAATTCCATAGCAAAGTACAAAGTTAGTGACGGATGCACCAATTACGTTGAAATAGATAGTTTTAGCATACAAACTCAATTCTGGTGGAATTCCATAGCAAAGTACAAAGTTAGTGACGGATGCACCAATTACGTTGAAATAGATAGTTTTTCCATGAAAACTCAATTCTGGTGGAATTCCATAGCATAGTACAAAGTTAGTGACGGATGCACCAATTACGTTGAAATAGATAGTTTTTGCATACAAACTCAATTCTGGTGGAATTCCATAGCAAAGTACAAAGTTCGTATCGGATGCACCAATTACGTTGAAATAAACAGTTTTAGCATACAAACTCAATTCTGGTGGAATTCCATAGCATAGTACAAAGTTAGTGACGGATGCACCAATTACGTTGAAATAGATAGTTTTTGCATACAAACTCAATTCTGGTAGAATTCCATAGCATAGTACAAAGTTCGTATCGGATGCACCAATTACGTTGAAATAGACAGTTTTAGCATACAAACTCAATTCTGGTGGAATTCCATAGCATAGTACAAAGTAAGTGACGGATGCACCAATAACGTTGAAATAGATAGTTTTTGCATACAAACTCAATTCTGGTGGAATTCCATAGCAAAGTACAAAGTTCGTATCGGATGCACCAATTACGTTGAAATAGATAGTTTTAGCATACAAACTCAATTCTGGTGGAATTCCATAGCAAAGTACAAAGTTAGTGACGGATGCACCAATAACGTTGAAATAGATAGTTTTTCCATGAAAACTCAATTCTGGTGGAATTCCATAGCATAGTACAAAGTAAGTGACGGATGCACCAATAACGTTGAAATAGATAGTTTTTGCATACAAACTCAATTCTGGTGGAATTCCATAGCAAAGTACAAAGTTCGTATCGGATGCACCAATTACGTTGAAATAGATAGTTTTAGCATACAAACTCAATTCTGGTGGAATTCCATAGCAAAGTACAAAGTTAGTGACGGATGCACCAATTACGTTGAAATAGATAGTTTTTCCATGAAAACTCAATTCTGGTGGAATTCCATAGCATAGTACAAAGTAAGTGACGGATGCACCAATAACGTTGAAATAGATAGTTTTTGCATACAAACTCAATTCTGGTGGAATTCCATAGCATAGTACAAAGTTCGTATCGGATGCACCAATTACGTTGAAATAGATAGTTTTAGCATACAAACTCAATTCTGGTGGAATTCCATAGCAAAGTACAAAGTTAGTGACGGA
The DNA here is from genome assembly GCF_943734755.1 of Anopheles moucheti. Classification (NCBI taxonomy): domain Eukaryota; kingdom Metazoa; phylum Arthropoda; class Insecta; order Diptera; family Culicidae; genus Anopheles; species Anopheles moucheti. The sequence goes on from NW_026453635.1 coordinate 90,616, forward strand.
TGCACCAATTACGTTGAAATAGATAGTTTTTCCATGAAAACTCAATTCTGGTGGAATTCCATAGCATAGTACAAAGTAAGTGACGGATGCACCAATAACGTTGAAATAGATAGTTTTTGCATACAAACTCAATTCTGGTAGAATTCCATAGCAAAGTACAAAGTTCGTATCGGATGCACCAATTACGTTGAAATAGACAGTTTTAGCATACAAACTCAATTCTGGTGGAATTCCATAGCATAGTACAAAGTTAGTGACGGATGCACCAATAACGTTGAAATAGATAGTTTTTGCATACAAACTCAATTCTGGTGGAATTCCATAGCAAAGTACAAAGTTCGTATCGGATGCACCAATTACGTTGAAATAGACAGTTTTAGCATACAAACTCAATTCTGGTGGAATTCCATAGCATAGTACAAAGTAAGTGACGGATGCACCAATTACGTTGCAATAGATAGTTTTTGCATACAAACTCAATTCTGGTGGAATTCCATAGCAAAGTACAAAGTTCGTATCGGATGCACCAATTACGTTGAAATAGACAGTTTTAGCATACAAACTCAATTCTGGTGGAATTCCATAGCATAGTACAAAGTTAGTGACGGATGCACCAATAACGTTGAAATAGATAGTTTTTGCATACAAACTCAATTCTGGTGGAATTCCATAGCAAAGTACAAAGTTCGTATCGGATGCACCAATTACGTTGAAATAGACAGTTTTAGCATACAAACTCAATTCTGGTGGAATTCCATAGCAAAGTACAAAGTTCGTATCGGATGCACCAATTACGTTGAAATAGACAGTTTTAGCATACAAACTCAATTCTGGTGGAATTCCATAGCAAAGTACAAAGTTCGTATCGGATGCACCAATTACGTTGAAATAGACAGTTTTAGCATACAAACTCAATTCTGGTGGAATTCCATAGCATAGTACAAAGTAAGTGACGGATGCACCAATTACGTTGAAATAGACAGTTTTTGCATACAAACTCAATTCTGGTGGAATTCCATAGCAAAGTACAAAGTTCGTATCGGATGCACCAATTACGTTGAAATAGACAGTTTTAGCATACAAACTCAATTCTGGTGGAATTCCATAGCATAGTACAAAGTAAGTGACGGATGCACCAATTACGTTGAAATAGACAGTTTTAGCATACAAACTCAATTCTGGTGGAATTCCATAGCATAGTACAAAGTTAGTGACGGATGCACCAATAACGTTGAAATAGATAGTTTTTGCATACAAACTCAATTCTGGTGGAATTCCATAGCAAAGTACAAAGTTCGTATCGGATGCACCAATTACGTTGAAATAGACAGTTTTAGCATACAAACTCAATTCTGGTGGAATTCCATAGCATAGTACAAAGTAAGTGACGGATGCACCAAATACGTTGAAATAGATAGTTTTTGCATACAAACTCAATTCTGGTGGAATTCCATAGCAAAGTACAAAGTTCGTATCGGATGCACCAATTACGTTGAAATAGACAGTTTTAGCATACAAACTCAATTCTGGTGGAATTCCATAGCATAGTACAAAGTTAGTGACGGATGCACCAATTACGTTGAAATAGATAGTTTTTGCATACAAACTCAATTCTGGTGGAATTCCATAGCAAAGTACAAAGTTCGTATCGGATGCACCAATTACGTTGAAATAGACAGTTTTAGCATACAAACTCAATTCTGGTGGAATTCCATAGCATAGTACAAAGTTAGTGACGGATGCACCAATAACGTTGAAATAGACAGTTTTAGCATACAAACTCAATTCTGGTGGAATTCCATAGCAAAGTACAAAGTTCGTATCGGATGCACCAATTACGTTGAAATAGACAGTTTTAGCATACAAACTCAATTCTGGTGGAATTCCATAGCATAGTACAAAGTTAGTGACGGATGCACCAATTACGTTGAAATAGATAGTTTTTGCATACAAACTCAATTCTGGTGGAATTCCATAGCAAAGTACAAAGTTCGTATCGGATGCACCAATTACGTTGAAATAGACAGTTTTAGCATACAAACTCAATTCTGGTGGAATTCCATAGCATAGTACAAAGTTAGTGACGGATGCACCAATTACGTTGAAATAGATAGTTTTTGCATACAAACTCAATTCTGGTGGAATTCCATAGCAAAGTACAAAGTTCGCATCGGATGCACCAATTACGTTGAAATAGACAGTTTTAGCATACAAACTCAATTCTGGTGGAATTCCATAGCATAGTACAAAGTTAGTGACGGATGCACCAATAACGTTGAAATAGACAGTTTTTGCATACAAACTCAATTCTGGTGGAATTCCATAGCAAAGTACAAAGTTCGTATCGGATGCACCAATTACGTTGAAATAGACAGTTTTAGCATACAAACTCAATTCTGGTGGAATTCCATAGCATAGTACAAAGTTAGTGACGGATGCACCAATTACGTTGAAATAGATAGTTTTTGCATACAAACTCAATTCTGGTGGAATTCCATAGCAAAGTACAAAGTTCGTATCGGATGCACCAATTACGTTGAAATAGACAGTTTTAGCATACAAACTCAATTCTGGTGGAATTCCATAGCATAGTACAAAGTTAGTGACGGATGCACCAATAACGTTGAAATAGACAGTTTTTGCATACAAACTCAATTCTGGTGGAATTCCATAGCAAAGTACAAAGTTCGTATCGGATGCACCAATTACGTTGAAATAGACAGTTTTAGCATACAAACTCAATTCTGGTGGAATTCCATAGCATAGTACAAAGTTAGTGACGGATGCACCAATTACGTTGAAATAGATAGTTTTTGCATACAAACTCAATTCTGGTGGAATTCCATAGCAAAGTACAAAGTTCGTATCGGATGCACCAATTACGTTGAAATAGACAGTTTTAGCATACAAACTCAATTCTGGTGGAATTCCATAGCATAGTACAAAGTTCGTGACGGATGCACCAATTACGTTGAAATAGATAGTTTTTGCATACAAACTCAATTCTGGTGGAATTCCATAGCAAAGTACAAAGTTCGTATCGGATGCACCAATTACGTTGAAATAGACAGTTTTAGCATACAAACTCAATTCTGGTGGAATTCCATAGCATAGTACAAAGTTAGTGACGGATGCACCAATAACGTTGAAATAGACAGTTTTTGCATACAAACTCAATTCTGGTGGAATTCCATAGCATAGTACAAAGTTAGTGACGGATGCACCAATTACGTTGAAATAGACAGTTTTTGCATACAAACTCAATTCTGGTGGAATTCCATAGCAAAGTACAAAGTTAGTGACGGATGCACCAATAACGTTGAAATAGATAGTGTTACACGCCGAGCTTCTTCGGCAGACCACGCGAAGGACTGATCCTTTTGCTGAAGACTCAGTGCGACGGTAACGGAGTTTTCCCGGTGAAGCAGAGGTGGTTATTCGTCCCGCTTACCAGACCTTCCCGCTAGTTGCTCCTTATCCAATGCTTGGGGAGCCTATTCAGACAGAAGGGGGTAAGGTGCCGAAAACCAGAGCTCTGATAATAGAAACCTTCACTCTTCGCTGTTTCTACTTCAACCGATTAACGAAAACTACTTTATTCAACAATTGCTCCCCCTTATATACCCATTTTAACAAAAAATCATAGCTTCCTTAAACTATTTTTCATGCGGCTTACAATATTACTTTTCCTATGGTTACTTCGATCCAAAAAAATCCAAATCGCAACAGATAGTTTTTGCATACAAACTCAATTCTGGTGGAATTCCATAGCAAAGTACAAAGTTAGTGACGGATGCACCAATAACGTTGAAATAGATAGTTTTTGCATACAAACTCAATTCTGGTGGAATTCCATAGCAAAGTACAAAGTTCGTATCGGATGCACCAATTACGTTGAAATAGACAGTTTTAGCATGTAAACTCACTTCTGGTAGAATTCCATAGCAAAGTACAAAGTTAGTGACGGATGCACCAATTACGTTGAAATAGATAGTTTTTGCAAAAACTCACTTCTGGTAGAATTCCATAGCAAAGTACAAAGTTAGTAACGGATGCACCAATTACGTTGAAATAGACAGTTTTTGCATACAAACTCACTTCTGGTAGAATTCCATAGCAAAGTACAAAGTTAGTGACGGATGCACCAATTACGTTGAAATAGACAGTTTTTGCATACAAACTCACTTCTGGTAGAATTCCATAGTAAAGTACAAAGTTAGTGACGGATGCACCAATTACGTTGAAATAGATAGTTTTTGCATACAAACTCAATCCTGGTAGAATTCCATAGCAAAGTACAAAGTTAGTAACGGATGCACCAATTACGTTGAAATAGATAGTTTTTGCATGAAAACTCAATCCTGGTAGAATTCCATAGCATAGTACAAAGTTAGTAACGGATGCACCAATTACGTTGAAATAGACAGTTTTTGCATACAAACTCACTTCTGGTAGAATTCCATAGCAAAGTACAAAGTTAGTGACGGATGCACCAATTACGTTGAAATAGACAGTTTTTGCATACAAACTCACTTCTGGTAGAATTCCATAGTAAAGTACAAAGTTAGTGACGGATGCACCAATTACGTTGAAATAGATAGTTTTTGCATACAAACTCATTCCTGGTAGAATTCCATAGCAAAGTACAAAGTTAGTAACGGATGCACCAATTACGTTGAAATAGATAGTTTTTGCATGAAAACTCAAACCTGGTAGAATTCCATAGCATAGTACAAAGTTAGTAACGGATGCACCAATTACGTTGAAATAGACAGTTTTTGCATACAAACTCACTTCTGGTAGAATTCCATAGCAAAGTACAAAGTTAGTGACGGATGCACCAATTACGTTGAAATAGACAGTTTTTGCATACAAACTCACTTCTGGTAGAATTCCATAGCAAAGTACAAAGTTAGTAACGGATGCACCAATTACGTTGAAATAGATAGTTTTTGCATACAAACTCAATCCTGGTAGAATTCCATAGCAAAGTACATAGTTAGTAACGGATGCACCAATTACGTTGAAATAGACAGTTTTTGCATACAAACTCACATCTGGTAGAATTCCATAGCAAAGTACAAAGTTAGTGACGGATGCACCAATTACGTTGAAATAGACAGTTTTTGCATACAAACTCACTTCTGGTAGAATTCCATAGCAAAGTACAAAGTTAGTGACGGATGCACCAATAACGTTGAAATAGATAGTTTTTGCATACAAACTCAATTCTGGTGGAATTCCATAGCAAAGTACAAAGTTCGTATCGGATGCACCAATTACGTTGAAATAGACAGTTTTAGCATGTAAACTCACTTCTGGTAGAATTCCATAGCAAAGTACAAAGTTAGTGACGGATGCACCAATTACGTTGAAATAGACAGTTTTTGCATACAAACTCAATCCTGGTAGAATTCCATAGCAAAGTACAAAGTTAGTAACGGATGCACCAATTACGTTGAAATAGATAGTTTTTGCATGAAAACTCAATCCTGGTAGAATTCCATAGCATAGTACAAAGTTAGTAACGGATGCACCAATTACGTTGAAATAGACAGTTTTTGCAAACAAACTCAATTCTGGTGGAATTCCATAGCAAAGTACAAAGTTAGTGACGGATGCACCAATAACGTTGAAATAGATAGTTTTTGCATACAAACTCAATTCTGGTGGAATTCCATAGCAAAGTACAAAGTTAGTGACGGATGCACCAATAACGTTGAAATAGACAGTTTTTGCAAACAAACTCAATTCTGGTGGAATTCCATAGCAAAGTACAAAGTTCGTATCGGATGCACCAATTACGTTGAAATAGATAGTTTTTGCATACAAACTCAATTCTGGTGGAATTCCATAGCAAAGTACAAAGTTCGTATCGGATGCACCAATTACGTTGAAATAGACAGTTTTAGCATGTAAACTCACTTCTGGTAGAATTCCATAGCAAAGTACAAAGTTAGTGACGGATGCACCAATTACGTTGAAATAGACAGTTTTTGCATACAAACTCACTTCTGGTAGAATTCCATAGCAAAGTACAAAGTTAGTGACGGATGCACCAATTACGTTGAAATAGACAGTTTTTGCATACAAACTCACTTCTGGTAGAATTCCATAGTAAAGTACAAAGTTAGTGACGGATGCACCAATTACGTTGAAATAGATAGTTTTTGCATACAAACTCAATCCTGGTAGAATTCCATAGCAAAGTACAAAGTTCGTATCGGATGCACGAATTTAGTTGAAATAGACGGTTTTTGCATGTAAACTCGTTCCTGGTAGAATTCCATAGCAAAGTACAAAGTTAGTTTTGGATGCACCAATTACGTTGAAATAGACAGTTTTTGCATGTAAACTCGTTCCTGGTAGAATTCCATAGCAAAGTACAAAGTTCGTATCGGATGCACGAATTACGTTGAAATAGACGGTTTTTGCATGTAAACTCGTTCCTGGTAGAATTCCATAGCAAAGTACAAAGTTCGTATCGGATGCACCAATTTAGTTCAAATAGACAGTTTTTGCATGTAAACTCAATCCTGGTAGAATTCCATAGCAATGTACAAAGTTCGTATCGGATGCACGAATTTAGTTGAAATAGACAGTTTTTGCTTGTAAACTCAATCCTGGTAGAATTCCATAGCAAAGTACAAAGTTCGTAACGGATGCACGAATTACGTTGAAATAGACAGTTTTTGCATACAAACTCAATCCTGGTAGAATTCCATAGCAAAGTACAAAGTTCGTAACGGATGCACCAATTACGTTGAAATAGACAGTTTTTGCATGTAAACTCAATTCTGGTAGAATTCCATAGCAAAGTACAAAGTTCGAATCGGATGCACCAATTTAGTTGAAATAGACAGTTTTTGCATACAAACTCAATCCTGGTAGAATTCCATAGCAAAGTACAAAGTTAGTAACGGATGCACCAATTACGTTGAAATAGATAGTTTTTGCATACAAACTCAATCCTGGTAGAATTCCATAGCAAAGTACAAAGTTAGTAACGGATGCACCAATTACGTTGAAATAGATAGTTTTTGCATACAAACTCAATTCTGGTGGAATTCCATAGCAAAGTACAAAGTTCGTATCGGATGCACCAATTACGTTGAAATAGACAGTTTTAGCATGTAAACTCACTTCTGGTAGAATTCCATAGCAAAGTACAAAGTTAGTGACGGATGCACCAATTACGTTGAAATAGATAGTTTTAGCATACAAACTCAATCCTGGTGGAATTCCATAGCAAAGTACAAAGTTCGTATCGGATGCACCAATTACGTTGAAATAGACAGTTTTTGCATACAAACTCACTTCTGGTAGAATTCCATAGTAAAGTACAAAGTTAGTGACGGATGCACCAATTACGTTGAAATAGATAGTTTTTGCATACAAACTCAATCCTGGTAGAATTCCATAGCAAAGTACAAAGTTAGTAACGGATGCACCAATTACGTTGAAATAGATAGTTTTTGCATACAAACTCAATCCTGGTAGAATTCCATAGCAAAGTACAAAGTTAGTAACGGATGCACCAATTACGTTGAAATAGATAGTTTTTGCATACAAACTCAATCCTGGTAGAATTCCATAGCAAAGTACAAAGTTAGTAACGGATGCACCAATTACGTTGAAATAGATAGTTTTTGCATACAAACTCAATTCTGGTAGAATTCCATAGCATAGTACAAAGTTAGTAACGGATGCACCAATTACGTTGAAATAGACAGTTTTTGCATACAAACTCAATTCTGGTGGAATTCCATAGCAAAGTACAAAGTTAGTGACGGATGCACCAATAACGTTGAAATAGATAGTTTTTGCATACAAACTCAATCCTGGTGGAATTCCATAGCAAAGTACAAAGTTCGTATCGGATGCACCAATTACGTTGAAATAGACAGTTTTAGCATGTAAACTCACTTCTGGTAGAATTCCATAGCATAGTACAAAGTTAGTGACGGATGCACCAATTACGTTGAAATAGATAGTTTTTGCATACAAACTCACTTCTGGTAGAATTCCATAGCAAAGTACAAAGTTAGTAACGGATGCACCAATTACGTTGAAATAGATAGTTTTTGCATGAAAACTCAATCCTGGTAGAATTCCATAGCAAAGTACAAAGTTAGTAACGGATGCACCAATTACGTTGAAATAGACAGTTTTTGCATACAAACTCACTTCTGGTAGAATTCCATAGCAAAGTACAAAGTTAGTGACGGATGCACCAATTACGTTGAAATAGACAGTTTTTGCATACAAACTCACTTCTGGTAGAATTCCATAGCATAGTACAAAGTTAGTAACGGATGCACCAATTACGTTGAAAAAGACAGTTTTTGCATACAAACTCAATTCTGGTGGAATTCCATAGCAAAGTACAAAGTTAGTGACGGATGCACCAATTACGTTGAAATAGATAGTTTTTGCATGAAAACTCAATCCTGGTAGAATTCCATAGCATAGTACAAAGTTAGTAACGGATGCACCAATTACGTTGAAATAGACAGTTTTTGCATACAAACTCAATTCTGGTGGAATTCCATAGCAAAGTACAAAGTTAGTGACGGATGCACCAATAACGTTGAAATAGATAGTTTTTGCATACAAACTCAATTCTGGTAGAATTCCATAGCAAAGTACAAAGTTAGTGACGGATGCACCAATTACGTTGAAATAGACAGTTTTTGCATACAAACTCACTTCTGGTAGAATTCCATAGCAAAGTACAAAGTTAGTGACGGATGCACCAATTACGTTGAAATAGATAGTTTTTGCATACAAACTCACTTCTGGTAGAATTCCATAGCATAGTACAAAGTTAGTGACGGATGCACCAATTACGTTGAAATAGATAGTTTTTGCATACAAACTCAATTCTGGTGGAATTCCATAGCAAAGTACAAAGTTAGTGACGGATGCACCAATAACGTTGAAATAGATAGTTTTTGCATGAAAACTCAATCCTGGTAGAATTCCATAGCATAGTACAAAGTTAGTAACGGATGCACCAATTACGTTGAAATAGACAGTTTTTGCATACAAACTCAATTCTGGTAGAATTCCATAGCATAGTACAAAGTTAGTAACGGATGCACCAATAACGTTGAAATAGATAGTTTTTGCATACAAACTCAATTCTGGTGGAATTCCATAGCAAAGTACAAAGTTAGTGACGGATGCACCAATAACGTTGAAATAGATAGTTTTTGCATGAAAACTCAATCCTGGTAGAATTCCATAGCAAAGTACAAAGTTAGTGACGGATGCACCAATTACGTTGAAATAGATAGTTTTTGCATACAAACTCAATCCTGGTAGAATTCCATAGCATAGTACAAAGTTAGTGACGGATGCACCAATTACGTTGAAATAGATAGTTTTTGCATACAAACTCAATCCTGGTAGAATTCCATAGCAAAGTACAAAGTTAGTAACGGATGCACCAATTACGTTGAAATAGACAGTTTTTGCATACAAACTCAATTCTGGTGGAATTCCATAGCAAAGTACAAAGTTAGTGACGGATGCACCAATAACGTTGAAATAGATAGTTTTTGCATGAAAACTCAATCCTGGTAGAATTCCATAGCATAGTACAAAGTTAGTAACGGATGCACCAATTACGTTGAAATAGACAGTTTTTGCATACAAACTCAATTCTGGTAGAATTCCATAGCATAGTACAAAGTTAGTAACGGATGCACCAATAACGTTGAAATAGATAGTTTTTGCATACAAACTCAATTCTGGTGGAATTCCATAGCAAAGTACAAAGTTAGTGACGGATGCACCAATTACGTTGAAATAGATAGTTTTTGCATGAAAACTCAATCCTGGTAGAATTCCATAGCATAGTACAAAGTTAGTAACGGATGCACCAATTACGTTGAAATAGACAGTTTTTGCATACAAACTCACTTCTGGTAGAATTCCATAGCATAGTACAAAGTTAGTGACGGATGCACCAATTACGTTGAAATAGACAGTTTTTGCATACAAACTCAATTCTGGTGGAATTCCATAGCAAAGTACAAAGTTAGTGACGGATGCACCAATAACGTTGAAATAGATAGTTTTTGCATACAAACTCAATTCTGGTAGAATTCCATAGCAAAGTACAAAGTTAGTGACGGATGCACCAATTACGTTGAAATAGATAGTTTTTGCATACAAACTCAATCCTGGTAGAATTCCATAGCAAAGTACAAAGTTAGTGACGGATGCACCAATTACGTTGAAATAGACAGTTTTTGCATACAAACTCAATTCTGGTGGAATTCCATAGCAAAGTACAAAGTTAGTGACGGATGCACCAATAACGTTGAAATAGATAGTTTTTGCATACAAACTCAATTCTGGTGGAATTCCATAGCAAAGTACAAAGTTAGTGACGGATGCACCAATTACGTTGAAATAGATAGTTTTTGCATGAAAACTCAATCCTGGTAGAATTCCATAGCATAGTACAAAGTTAGTAACGGATGCACCAATTACGTTGAAATAGACAGTTTTTGCATACAAACTCACTTCTGGTAGAATTCCATAGCATAGTACAAAGTTAGTGACGGATGCACCAATTACGTTGAAATAGATAGTTTTTGCATGAAAACTCAATCCTGGTAGAATTCCATAGCATAGTACAAAGTTAGTAACGGATGCACCAATTACGTTGAAATAGACAGTTTTTGCATACAAACTCACTTCTGGTAGAATTCCATAGCATAGTACAAAGTTAGTGACGGATGCACCAATTACGTTGAAATAGACAGTTTTTGCATACAAACTCAATTCTGGTGGAATTCCATAGCATAGTACAAAGTTAGTGACGGATGCACCAATAACGTTGAAATAGATAGTTTTGCATACAAACTCAATTCTGGTAGAATTCCATAGCAAAGTACAAAGTTAGTGACGGATGCACCAATTACGTTGAAATAGATAGTTTTTGCATACAAACTCAATTCTGGTGGAATTCCATAGCAAAGTACAAAGTTCGTATCGGATGCACCAATTACGTTGAAATAGACAGTTTTAGCATACAAACTCAATTCTGGTGGAATTCAATAGCATAGTACAAAGTTAGTGACGGATGCACCAATTACGTTGAAATAGATAGTTTTTGCATACAAACTCAATTCTGGTGGAATTCCATAGCAAAGTACAAAGTTCGTATCGGATGCACCAATTACGTTGAAATAGACAGTTTTAGCATACAAACTCAATTCTGGTGGAATTCCATAGCATAGTACAAAGTTAGTGACGGATGCACCAATTACGTTGAAATAGACAGTTTTTGCATACAAACTCAATTCTGGTGGAATTCCATAGCAAAGTACAAAGTTCGTATCGGATGCACCAATTACGTTGAAATAGACAGTTTTAGCATACAAACTCAATTCTGGTGGAATTCCATAGCATAGTACAAAGTTAGTGACGGATGCACCAATTACGTTGAAATAGATAGTTTTTGCATACAAACTCAATTCTGGTGGAATTCCATAGCAAAGTACAAAGTTCGTATCGGATGCACCAATTACGTTGAAATAGACAGTTTTAGCATACAAACTCAATTCTGGTGGAATTCCATAGCATAGTACAAAGTTAGTGACGGATGCACCAATAACGTTGAAATAGACAGTTTTTGCATACAAACTCAATTCTGGTGGAATTCCATAGCAAAGTACAAAGTTCGTATCGGATGCACCAATTACGTTGAAATAGACAGTTTTAGCATACAAACTCAATTCTGGTGGAATTCCATAGCATAGTACAAAGTTAGTGACGGATGCACCAATTACGTTGAAATAGACAGTTTTTGCATACAAACTCAATTCTGGTGGAATTCCATAGCAAAGTACAAAGTTCGTATCGGATGCACCAATTACGTTGAAATAGACAGTTTTAGCATACAAACTCAATTCTGGTGGAATTCCATAGCATAGTACAAAGTTAGTGACGGATGCACCAATTACGTTGAAATAGATAGTTTTTGCATACAAACTCAATTCTGGTGGAATTCCATAGCAAAGTACAAAGTTCGTATCGGATGCACCAATTACGTTGAAATAGACAGTTTTAGCATACAAACTCAATTCTGGTGGAATTCCATAGCATAGTACAAAGTTAGTGACGGATGCACCAATAACGTTGAAATAGACAGTTTTTGCATACAAACTCAATTCTGGTGGAATTCCATAGCAAAGTACAAAGTTCGTATCGGATGCACCAATTACGTTGAAATAGACAGTTTTAGCATACAAACTCAATTCTGGTGGAATTCCATAGCATAGTACAAAGTTAGTGACGGATGCACCAATTACGTTGAAATAGACAGTTTTTGCATACAAACTCAATTCTGGTGGAATTCCATAGCAAAGTACAAAGTTCGTATCGGATGCACCAATTACGTTGAAATAGACAGTTTTAGCATACAAACTCAATTCTGGTGGAATTCCATAGCATAGTACAAAGTTAGTGACGGATGCACCAATTACGTTGAAATAGATAGTTTTTGCATACAAACTCAATTCTGGTGGAATTCCATAGCATAGTACAAAGTTAGTGACGGATGCACCAATTACGTTGAAATAGACAGTTTTTGCATACAAACTCAATTCTGGTGGAATTCCATAGCAAAGTACAAAGTTAGTGACGGATGCACCAATAACGTTGAAATAGATAGTGTTACACGCCGAGCTTCTTCGGCAGACCACGCGAAGGACTGATCCTTTTGCTGAAGACTCAGTGCGACGGTAACGGAGTTTTCCCGGTGAAGCAGAGGTGGTTATTCGTCCCGCTTACCAGACCTTCCCGCTAGTTGCTCCTTATCCAATGCTTGGGGAGCCTATTCAGACAGAAGGGGGTAAGGTGCCGAAAACCAGAGCTCTGATAATAGAAACCTTCACTCTTCGCTGTTTCTACTTCAACCGATTAACGAAAACTACTTTATTCAACAATTGCTCCCCCTTATATACCCATTTTAACAAAAAATCATAGCTTCCTTAAACTATTTTTCATGCGGCTTACAATATTACTTTTCCTATGGTTACTTCGATATAAAAAAATCCAAATCGCAACAGATAGTTTTTGCATACAAACTCAATTCTGGTGGAATTCCATAGCAAAGTACAAAGTTAGTGACGGATGCACCAATAACGTTGAAATAGACAGTTTTTGCATACAAACTCAATCCTGGTAGAATTCCATAGCAAAGTACATAGTTAGTAACGGATGCACCAATTACGTTGAAATAGACAGTTTTTGCATACAAACTCACTTCTGGTGGAATTCCATAGCATAGTACAAAGTTAGTGACGGATGCACCAATTACGTTGAAATAGACAGTTTTTGCATACAAACTCAATTCTGGTGGAATTCCATAGCAAAGTACAAAGTTAGTAACGGATGCACCAATTACGTTGAAATAGACAGTTTTTGCATACAAACTCACTTCTGGTAGAATTCCATAGCAAAGTACAAAGTTAGTGACGGATGCACCAATTACGTTGAAATAGACAGTTTTTGCATACAAACTCACTTCTGGTAGAATTCCATAGTAAAGTACAAAGTTAGTGACGGATGCACCAATTACGTTGAAATAGATAGTTTTTGCATACAAACTCAATCCTGGTAGAATTCCATAGCAAAGTACAAAGTTAGTAACGGATGCACCAATTACGTTGAAATAGATAGTTTTTGCATGAAAACTCAATCCTGGTAGAATTCCATAGCATAGTACAAAGTTAGTAACGGATGCACCAATTACGTTGAAATAGACAGTTTTTGCATACAAACTCACTTCTGGTAGAATTCCATAGCAAAGTACAAAGTTAGTGACGGATGCACCAATTACGTTGAAATAGACAGTTTTAGCATGTAAACTCACTTCTGGTAGAATTCCATAGCAAAGTACAAAGTTAGTGACGGATGCACCAATTACGTTGAAATAGATAGTTTTTGCAAAAACTCACTTCTGGTAGAATTCCATAGCAAAGTACAAAGTTAGTAACGGATGCACCAATTACGTTGAAATAGACAGTTTTTGCATACAAACTCACTTCTGGTAGAATTCCATAGCAAAGTACAAAGTTAGTAACGGATGCACCAATTACGTTGAAATAGACAGTTTTTGCATACAAACTCACTTCTGGTAGAATTCCATAGTAAAGTACAAAGTTAGTGACGGATGCACCAATTACGTTGAAATAGATAGTTTTTGCATACAAACTCAATCCTGGTAGAATTCCATAGCAAAGTACAAAGTTAGTAACGGATGCACCAATTACGTTGAAATAGATTGTTTTTGCATGAAAACTCAATCCTGGTAGAATTCCATAGCATAGTACAAAGTTAGTAACGGATGCACCAATTACGTTGAAATAGACAGTTTTTGCATACAAACTCACTTCTGGTAGAATTCCATAGCAAAGTACAAAGTTAGTGACGGATGCACCAATTACGTTGAAATAGATAGTTTTTGCATACAAACTCAATCCTGGTAGAATTCCATAGCAAAGTACAAAGTTAGTAACGGATGCACCAATTACGTTGAAATAGATTGTTTTTGCATGAAAACTCACTTCTGGTAGAATTCCATAGCAAAGTACAAAGTTAGTGACGGATGCACCAATTACGTTGAAATAGACAGTTTTTGCATACAAACTCACTTCTGGTAGAATTCCATAGCAAAGTACAAAGTTAGTAACGGATGCACCAATTACGTTGAAATAGATAGTTTTTGCATACAAACTCAATTCTGGTGGAATTCCACTAGAAAGTACAAAGTTAGTGACGGATGCACCAATAACGTTGAAATAGATAGTTTTTGCATACAAACTCAATTCTGGTGGAATTCCATAGCAAAGTACAAAGTTCGTATCGGATGCACCAATTACGTTGAAATAGACAGTTTTAGCATGTAAACTCACTTCTGGTAGAATTCCATAGCAAAGTACAAAGTTAGTGACGGATGCACCAATTACGTTGAAATAGACAGTTTTTGCATACAAACTCAATCCTGGTAGAATTCCATAGCATAGTACAAAGTTAGTAACGGATGCATCAATTACGTTGAAATAGACAGTTTTTGCAAACAAACTCAATTCTGGTGGAATTCCATAGCAAAGTACAAAGTTAGTGACGGATGCACCAATAACGTTGAAATAGATAGTTTTTGCATACAAACTCAATTCTGGTGGAATTCCATAGCAAAGTACAAAGTTAGTGACGGATGCACCAATAACGTTGAAATAGACAGTTTTTGCAAACAAACTCAATTCTGGTGGAATTCCATAGCAAAGTACAAAGTTCGTATCGGATGCACCAATTACGTTGAAATAGACAGTTTTAGCATGTAAACTCACTTCTGGTAGAATTCCATAGCAAAGTACAAAGTTAGTGACGGATGCACCAATTACGTTGAAATAGACAGTTTTTGCATACAAACTCACTTCTGGTAGAATTCCATAGCAAAGTACAAAGTTAGTGACGGATGCACCAATTACGTTGAAATAGACAGTTTTTGCATACAAACTCACTTCTGGTAGAATTCCATAGTAAAGTACAAAGTTAGTGACGGATGCACCAATTACGTTGAAATAGATAGTTTTTGCATACAAACTCAATCCTGGTAGAATTCCATAGCAAAGTACAAAGTTAGTAACGGATGCACCAATTACGTTGAAATAGACAGTTTTAGCATGTAAACTCACTTCTGGTAGAATTCCATAGCAAAGTACAAAGTTAGTGACGGATGCACCAATAACGTTGAAATAGATAGTTTTTGCATACAAACTCAATTCTGGTGGAATTCCATAGCAAAGTACAAAGTTAGTGACGGATGCACCAATAACGTTGAAATAGACAGTTTTTGCAAACAAACTCAATTCTGGTGGAATTCCATAGCAAAGTACAAAGTTAGTGACGGATGCACCAATTACGTTGAAATAGACAGTTTTAGCATGTAAACTCACTTCTGGTAGAATTCCATAGCAAAGTACAAAGTTAGTGATGGATGCACCAATTACGTTGAAATAGACAGTTTTTGCATACAAACTCACTTCTGGTAGAATTCCATAGCAAAGTACAAAGTTAGTGACGGATGCACCAATTACGTTGAAATAGATAGTTTTTGCATACAAACTCAATTCTGGTAGAATTCCATAGCATAGTACAAAGTTAGTGACGGATGCACCAATAACGTTGAAATAGATAGTTTTTGCATACAAACTCAATTCTGGTGGAATTCCATAGCAAAGTACAAAGTTCGTATCGGATGCACCAATTACGTTGAAATAGACAGTTTTAGCATGTAAACTCACTTCTGGTAGAATTCCATAGCAAAGTACAAAGTTAGTGACGGATGCACCAATTACGTTGAAATAGATAGTTTTTGCATACAAACTCAATCCTGGTGGAATTCCATAGCAAAGTACAAAGTTCGTATCGGATGCACCAATTACGTTGAAATAGACAGTTTTAGCATGTAAACTCACTTCTGGTAGAATTCCATAGCAAAGTACAAAGTTAGTGACGGATGCACCAATAACGTTGAAATAGATAGTTTTTGCATACAAACTCACTTCTGGTAGAATTCCATAGCAAAGTACAAAGTTAGTGACGGATGCACCAATTACGTTGAAATAGATAGTTTTTGCATACAAACTCAATCCTGGTAGAATTCCATAGCAAAGTACAAAGTTAGTGACGGATGCACCAATAACGTTGAAATAGATAGTTTTTGCATACAAACTCAATTCTGGTGGAATTCCATAGCAAAGTACAAAGTTCGTATCGGATGCACCAATTACGTTGAAATAGACAGTTTTAGCATGAAAACTCACTTCTGGTAGAATTCCATAGCAAAGTACAAAGTTAGTGACGGATGCACCAATAACGTTGAAATAGATAGTTTTTGCATACAAACTCACTTCTGGTAGAATTCCATAGCAAAGTACAAAGTTAGTGACGGATGCACCAATTACGTTGAAATAGATAGTTTTTGCATACAAACTCAATCCTGGTAGAATTCCATAGCAAAGTACAAAGTTAGTGACGGATGCACCAATAACGTTGAAATAGATAGTTTTTGCATACAAACTCAATTCTGGTGGAATTCCATAGCAAAGTACAAAGTTCGTATCGGATGCACCAATTACGTTGAAATAGACAGTTTTAGCATGTAAACTCACTTCTGGTAGAATTCCATAGCAAAGTACAAAGTTAGTGACGGATGCACCAATTACGTTGAAATAGATAGTTTTTGCATACAAACTCAATCCTGGTGGAATTCCATAGCAAAGTACAAAGTTCGTATCGGATGCACCAATTACGTTGAAATAGACAGTTTTTGCATACAAACTCACTTCTGGTAGAATTCCATAGTAAAGTACAAAGTTAGTGACGGATGCACCAATTACGTTGAAATAGATAGTTTTTGCATACAAACTCAATCCTGGTAGAATTCCATAGCAAAGTACAAAGTTAGTAACGGATGCACCAATTACGTTGAAATAGATAGTTTTTGCATACAAACTCAATCCTGGTAGAATTCCATAGCAAAGTACAAAGTTAGTAACGGATGCACCAATTACGTTGAAATAGATAGTTTTTGCATACAAACTCAATCCTGGTAGAATTCCATAGCAAAGTACAAAGTTAGTGACGGATGCACCAATAACGTTGAAATAGATAGTTTTTGCATACAAACTCAATTCTGGTAGAATTCCATAGCATAGTACAAAGTTAGTAACGGATGCACCAATTACGTTGAAATAGACAGTTTTTGCATACAAACTCAATTCTGGTGGAATTCCATAGCAAAGTACAAAGTTAGTGACGGATGCACCAATAACGTTGAAATAGATAGTTTTTGCATACAAACTCAATCCTGGTGGAATTCCATAGCAAAGTACAAAGTTCGTATCGGATGCACCAATTACGTTGAAATAGACAGTTTTAGCATGTAAACTCACTTCTGGTAGAATTCCATAGCAAAGTACAAAGTTAGTGACGGATGCACCAATTACGTTGAAATAGATAGTTTTTGCATGAAAACTCAATCCTGGTAGAATTCCATAGCAAAGTACAAAGTTAGTAACGGATGCACCAATTACGTTGAAATAGACAGTTTTTGCATACAAACTCACTTCTGGTAGAATTCCATAGCAAAGTACAAAGTTAGTGACGGATGCACCAATTACGTTGAAAAAGACAGTTTTTGCATACAAACTCAATTCTGGTGGAATTCCATAGCAAAGTACAAAGTTAGTGACGGATGCACCAATAACGTTGAAATAGATAGTTTTTGCATGAAAACTCAATCCTGGTAGAATTCCATAGCATAGTACAAAGTTAGTAACGGATGCACCAATTACGTTGAAATAGACAGTTTTTGCATACAAACTCAATTCTGGTGGAATTCCATAGCAAAGTACAAAGTTAGTGACGGATGCACCAATAACGTTGAAATAGATAGTTTTTGCATACAAACTCAATTCTGGTAGAATTCCATAGCAAAGTACAAAGTTAGTGACGGATGCACCAATTACGTTGAAATAGACAGTTTTTGCATACAAACTCACTTCTGGTAGAATTCCATAGCAAAGTACAAAGTTAGTGACGGATGCACCAATTACGTTGAAATAGATAGTTTTTGCATGAAAACTCAATCCTGGTAGAATTCCATAGCATAGTACAAAGTTAGTAACGGATGCACCAATTACGTTGAAATAGACAGTTTTTGCATACAAACTCACTTCTGGTAGAATTCCATAGCATAGTACAAAGTTAGTGACGGATGCACCAATTACGTTGAAATAGACAGTTTTTGCATACAAACTCAATTCTGGTGGAATTCCATAGCAAAGTACAAAGTTAGTGACGGATGCACCAATAACGTTGAAATAGATAGTTTTTGCATGAAAACTCAATCCTGGTAGAATTCCATAGCATAGTACAAAGTTAGTAACGGATGCACCAATTACGTTGAAATAGACAGTTTTTGCATGCAAACTCAATTCTGGTGGAATTCCATAGCAAAGTACAAAGTTAGTGACGGATGCACCAATAACGTTGAAATAGATAGTTTTTGCATACAAACTCAATCCTGGTGGAATTCCATAGCAAAGTACAAAGTTCGTATCGGATGCACCAATTACGTTGAAATAGACAGTTTTAGCATGTAAACTCACTTCTGGTAGAATTCCATAGCAAAGTACAAAGTTAGTGACGGATGCACCAATTACGTTGAAATAGATAGTTTTTGCATACAAACTCACTTCTGGTAGAATTCCATAGCAAAGTACAAAGTTAGTAACGGATGCACCAATTACGTTGAAATAGATAGTTTTTGCATGAAAACTCAATCCTGGTAGAATTCCATAGCAAAGTACAAAGTTAGTAACGGATGCACCAATTACGTTGAAATAGACAGTTTTTGCATACAAACTCACTTCTGGTAGAATTCCATAGCAAAGTACAAAGTTAGTGACGGATGCACCAATTACGTTGAAAAAGACAGTTTTTGCATACAAACTCAATTCTGGTGGAATTCCATAGCAAAGTACAAAGTTAGTGACGGATGCACCAATAACGTTGAAATAGATAGTTTTTGCATGAAAACTCAATCCTGGTAGAATTCCATAGCATAGTACAAAGTTAGTGACGGATGCACCAATTACGTTGAAATAGACAGTTTTTGCATACAAACTCAATTCTGGTGGAATTCCATAGCAAAGTACAAAGTTAGTGACGGATGCACCAATAACGTTGAAATAGATAGTTTTTGCATGAAAACTCAATCCTGGTAGAATTCCATAGCATAGTACAAAGTTAGTAACGGATGCACCAATTACGTTGAAATAGACAGTTTTTGCATACAAACTCAATTCTGGTGGAATTCCATAGCAAAGTACAAAGTTAGTGACGGATGCACCAATAACGTTGAAATAGATAGTTTTTGCATACAAACTCAATCCTGGTGGAATTCCATAGCAAAGTACAAAGTTCGTATCGGATGCACCAATTACGTTGAAATAGACAGTTTTAGCATGTAAACTCACTTCTGGTAGAATTCCATAGCAAAGTACAAAGTTAGTGACGGATGCACCAATTAAGTTGAAATAGATAGTTTTTGCATACAAACTCACTTCTGGTAGAATTCCATAGCAAAGTACAAAGTTAGTAACGGATGCACCAATTACGTTGAAATAGATAGTTTTTGCATGAAAACTCAATCCTGGTAGAATTCCATAGCAAAGTACAAAGTTAGTAACGGATGCACCAATTACGTTGAAATAGACAGTTTTTGCATACAAACTCACTTCTGGTAGAATTCCATAGCAAAGTACAAAGTTAGTGACGGATGCACCAATTACGTTGAAAAAGACAGTTTTTGCATACAAACTCAATTCTGGTGGAATTCCATAGCAAAGTACAAAGTTAGTGACGGATGCACCAATAACGTTGAAATAGATAGTTTTTGCATGAAAACTCAATCCTGGTAGAATTCCATAGCATAGTACAAAGTTAGTAACGGATGCACCAATTACGTTGAAATAGACAGTTTTTGCATACAAACTCAATTCTGGTGGAATTCCATAGCAAAGTACAAAGTTAGTGACGGATGCACCAATAACGTTGAAATAGATAGTTTTTGCATACAAACTCAATCCTGGTGGAATTCCATAGCAAAGTACAAAGTTCGTATCGGATGCACCAATTACGTTGAAATAGACAGTTTTAGCATGTAAACTCACTTCTGGTAGAATTCCATAGCAAAGTACAAAGTTAGTGACGGATGCACCAATTACGTTGAAATAGATAGTTTTTGCATACAAACTCACTTCTGGTAGAATTCCATAGCAAAGTACAAAGTTAGTGACGGATGCACCAATTACGTTGAAATAGATAGTTTTTGCATGAAAACTCAATTCTGGTAGAATTCCATAGCAAAGTACAAAGTTAGTGACGGATGCACCAATTACGTTGAAATAGACAGTTTTTGCATACAAACTCAATTCTGGTGGAATTCCATAGCAAAGTACAAAGTTAGTGACGGATGCACCAATAACGTTGAAATAGATAGTTTTTGCATACAAACTCAATTCTGGTAGAATTCCATAGCAAAGTACAAAGTTAGTGACGGATGCACCAATTACGTTGAAATAGACAGTTTTTGCATACAAACTCACTTCTGGTAGAATTCCATAGCAAAGTACAAAGTTAGTGACGGATGCACCAATTACGTTGAAATAGATAGTTTTTGCATGAAAACTCAATCCTGGTAGAATTCCATAGCATAGTACAAAGTTAGTAACGGATGCACCAATTACGTTGAAATAGACAGTTTTTGCATACAAACTCACTTCTGGTAGAATTCCATAGCATAGTACAAAGTTAGTGACGGATGCACCAATTACGTTGAAATAGACAGTTTTTGCATACAAACTCAATTCTGGTGGAATTCCATAGCAAAGTACAAAGTTAGTGACGGATGCACCAATTACGTTGAAATAGATAGTTTTTGCATGAAAACTCAATCCTGGTAGAATTCCATAGCATAGTACAAAGTTAGTAACGGATGCACCAATTACGTTGAAATAGACAGTTTTTGCATACAAACTCAATTCTGGTGGAATTCCATAGCAAAGTACAAAGTTAGTGACGGATGCACCAATTACGTTGAAATAGACAGTTTTTGCATACAAACTCAATTCTGGTGGAATTCCATAGCAAAGTACAAAGTTAGTGACGGATGCACCAATAACGTTGAAATAGATAGTTTTTGCATGAAAACTCAATCCTGGTAGAATTCCATAGCATAGTACAAAGTTAGTAACGGATGCACCAATTACGTTGAAATAGACAGTTTTTGCATACAAACTCAATTCTGGTGGAATTCCATAGCAAAGTACAAAGTTAGTGACGGATGCACCAATAACGTTGAAATAGATAGTTTTTGCATACAAACTCAATCCTGGTGGAATTCCATAGCAAAGTACAAAGTTCGTATCGGATGCACCAATTACGTTGAAATAGACAGTTTTAGCATGTAAACTCACTTCTGGTAGAATTCCATAGCAAAGTACAAAGTTAGTGACGGATGCACCAATTAAGTTGAAATAGATAGTTTTTGCATACAAACTCACTTCTGGTAGAATTCCATAGCAAAGTACAAAGTTAGTAACGGATGCACCAATTACGTTGAAATAGATAGTTTTTGCATGAAAACTCAATCCTGGTAGAATTCCATAGCAAAGTACAAAGTTAGTAACGGATGCACCAATTACGTTGAAATAGACAGTTTTTGCATACAAACTCACTTCTGGTAGAATTCCATAGCAAAGTACAAAGTTAGTGACGGATGCACCAATTACGTTGAAAAAGACAGTTTTTGCATACAAACTCAATTCTGGTGGAATTCCATAGCAAAGTACAAAGTTAGTGACGGATGCACCAATAACGTTGAAATAGATAGTTTTTGCATGAAAACTCAATCCTGGTAGAATTCCATAGCATAGTACAAAGTTAGTAACGGATGCACCAATTACGTTGAAATAGACAGTTTTTGCATACAAACTCAATTCTGGTGGAATTCCATAGCAAAGTACAAAGTTAGTGACGGATGCACCAATAACGTTGAAATAGATAGTTTTTGCATACAAACTCAATCCTGGTGGAATTCCATAGCAAAGTACAAAGTTCGTATCGGATGCACCAATTACGTTGAAATAGACAGTTTTAGCATGTAAACTCACTTCTGGTAGAATTCCATAGCAAAGTACAAAGTTAGTGACGGATGCACCAATTACGTTGAAATAGATAGTTTTTGCATACAAACTCACTTCTGGTAGAATTCCATAGCAAAGTACAAAGTTAGTGACGGATGCACCAATTACGTTGAAATAGATAGTTTTTGCATGAAAACTCAATTCTGGTAGAATTCCATAGCAAAGTACAAAGTTAGTGACGGATGCACCAATTACGTTGAAATAGACAGTTTTTGCATACAAACTCAATTCTGGTGGAATTCCATAGCAAAGTACAAAGTTAGTGACGGATGCACCAATAACGTTGAAATAGATAGTTTTTGCATACAAACTCAATTCTGGTAGAATTCCATAGCAAAGTACAAAGTTAGTGACGGATGCACCAATTACGTTGAAATAGACAGTTTTTGCATACAAACTCACTTCTGGTAGAATTCCATAGCAAAGTACAAAGTTAGTGACGGATGCACCAATTACGTTGAAATAGATAGTTTTTGCATGAAAACTCAATCCTGGTAGAATTCCATAGCATAGTACAAAGTTAGTAACGGATGCACCAATTACGTTGAAATAGACAGTTTTTGCATACAAACTCACTTCTGGTAGAATTCCATAGCATAGTACAAAGTTAGTGACGGATGCACCAATTACGTTGAAATAGACAGTTTTTGCATACAAACTCAATTCTGGTGGAATTCCATAGCAAAGTACAAAGTTAGTGACGGATGCACCAATTACGTTGAAATAGATAGTTTTTGCATGAAAACTCAATCCTGGTAGAATTCCATAGCATAGTACAAAGTTAGTAACGGATGCACCAATTACGTTGAAATAGACAGTTTTTGCATACAAACTCAATTCTGGTGGAATTCCATAGCAAAGTACAAAGTTAGTGACGGATGCACCAATAACGTTGAAATAGATAGTTTTTGCATACAAACTCAATTCTGGTAGAATTCCATAGCATAGTACAAAGTTAGTAACGGATGCACCAATAACGTTGAAATAGATAGTTTTTGCATACAAACTCAATTCTGGTGGAATTCCATAGCAAAGTACAAAGTTAGTGACGGATGCACCAATTACATTCAAATAGATAGTTTTTGCATGAAAACTCAATCCTGGTAGAATTCCATAGCATAGTACAAAGTTAGTAACGGATGCACCAATTACGTTGAAATAGACAGTTTTTGCATACAAACTCAATTCTGGTGGAATTCCATAGCAAAGTACAAAGTTAGTGACGGATGCACCAATAACGTTGAAATAGATAGTTTTTGCATACAAACTCAATTCTGGTAGAATTCCATAGCAAAGTACAAAGTTAGTGACGGATGCACCAATTACGTTGAAATAGATAGTTTTTGCATGAAAACTCAATTCTGGTAGAATTCCATAGCAAAGTACAAAGTTAGTAACGGATGCACCAATAACGTTGAAATAGATAGTTTTTGCATACAAACTCAATTCTGGTAGAATTCCATAGCAAAGTACAAAGTTAGTGACGGATGCACCAATTACGTTGAAATAGATAGTTTTTGCATACAAACTCACTTCTGGTAGAATTCCATAGCATAGTACAAAGTTAGTGACGGATGCACCAATTACGTTGAAATAGACAGTTTTTGCATACAAACTCAATTCTGGTGGAATTCCATAGCAAAGTACAAAGTTAGTGACGGATGCACCAATAACGTTGAAATAGATAGTTTTTGCATACAAACTCAATTCTGGTAGAATTCCATAGCAAAGTACAAAGTTAGTGACGGATGCACCAATTACGTTGAAATAGATAGTTTTTGCATACAAACTCAATCCTGGTAGAATTCCATAGCAAAGTACAAAGTTAGTGACGGATGCACCAATTACGTTGAAATAGACAGTTTTTGCATACAAACTCAATTCTGGTGGAATTCCATAGCAAAGTACAAAGTTAGTGACGGATGCACCAATAACGTTGAAATAGATAGTTTTTGCATACAAACTCAATTCTGGTGGAATTCCATAGCAAAGTACAAAGTTAGTGACGGATGCACCAATTACGTTGAAATAGATAGTTTTTGCATGAAAACTCAATCCTGGTAGAATTCCATAGCATAGTACAAAGTTAGTAACGGATGCACCAATTACGTTGAAATAGACAGTTTTTGCATGAAAACTCAATTCTGGTAGAATTCCATAGCATAGTACAAAGTTAGTGACGGATGCACCAATTACGTTGAAATAGATAGTTTTTGCATGAAAACTCAATCCTGGTAGAATTCCATAGCATAGTACAAAGTTAGTAACGGATGCACCAATTACGTTGAAATAGACAGTTTTTGCATACAAACTCACTTCTGGTAGAATTCCATAGCATAGTACAAAGTTAGTGACGGATGCACCAATTACGTTGAAATAGACAGTTTTTGCATACAAACTCAATTCTGGTGGAATTCCATAGCAAAGTACAAAGTTAGTGACGGATGCACCAATAACGTTGAAATAGATAGTTTTTGCATACAAACTCAATTCTGGTAGAATTCCATAGCAAAGTACAAAGTTAGTGACGGATGCACCAATTACGTTGAAATAGATAGTTTTTGCATACAAACTCACTTCTGGTAGAATTCCATAGCAAAGTACAAAGTTAGTGACGGATGCACCAATTACGTTGAAATAGACAGTTTTTGCATACAAACTCAATTCTGGTGGAATTCCATAGCAAAGTACAAAGTTAGTGACGGATGCACCAATAACGTTGAAATAGATAGTTTTGCATACAAACTCAATTCTGGTAGAATTCCATAGCAAAGTACAAAGTTAGTGACGGATGCACCAATAACGTTGAAATAGATAGTTTTTGCATACAAACTCAATTCTGGTAGAATTCCATAGCAAAGTACAAAGTTAGTGACGGATGCACCAATTACGTTGAAATAGACAGTTTTTGCATACAAACTCACTTCTGGTAGAATTCCATAGCAAAGTACAAAGTTAGTGACGGATGCACCAATTACGTTGAAATAGACAGTTTTTGCATACAAACTCACTTCTGGTAGAATTCCATAGCAAAGTACAAAGTTAGTGACGGATGCACCAATTACGTTGAAATAGACAGTTTTTGCATACAAACTCACTTCTGGTAGAATTCCATAGCAAAGTACAAAGTTAGTGACGGATGCACCAATTACGTTGAAATAGATAGTTTTGCATACAAACTCAATTCTGGTGGAATTCCATAGCAAAGTACAAAGTTAGTGACGGATGCACCAATAACGTTGAAATAGATAGTTTTGCATACAAACTCAATTCTGGTAGAATTCCATAGCAAAGTACAAAGTTAGTGACGGATGCACCAATAACGTTGAAATAGATAGTTTTTGCATACAAACTCAATTCTGGTAGAATTCCATAGCAAAGTACAAAGTTAGTGACGGATGCACCAATTACGTTGAAATAGACAGTTTTTGCATACAAACTCACTTCTGGTAGAATTCCATAGCAAAGTACAAAGTTAGTGACGGATGCACCAATTACGTTGAAATAGACAGTTTTTGCATACAAACTCACTTCTGGTAGAATTCCATAGCAAAGTACAAAGTTAGTGACGGATGCACCAATTACGTTGAAATAGACAGTTTTAGCATGTAAACTCACTTCTGGTAGAATTCCATAGCAAAGTACAAAGTTAGTGACGGATGCACCAATAACGTTGAAATAGATAGTTTTTGCATACAAACTCAATTCTGGTAGAATTCCATAGCAAAGTACAAAGTTAGTGACGGATGCACCAATTACGTTGAAATAGACAGTTTTTGCATACAAACTCACTTCTGGTAGAATTCCATAGCAAAGTACAAAGTTAGTGACGGATGCACCAATTACGTTGAAATAGACAGTTTTTGCATACAAACTCACTTCTGGTAGAATTCCATAGCAAAGTACAAAGTTAGTGACGGATGCACCAATTACGTTGAAATAGACAGTTTTTGCATACAAACTCAATTCTGGTAGAATTCCATAGCAAAGTACAAAGTTAGTGACGGATGCACCAATAACGTTGAAATAGATAGTTTTGCATACAAACTCAATTCTGGTAGAATTCCATAGCAAAGTACAAAGTTAGTGACGGATGCACCAATAACGTTGAAATAGATAGTTTTTGCATACAAACTCAATTCTGGTAGAATTCCATAGCAAAGTACAAAGTTAGTGACGGATGCACCAATTACGTTGAAATAGACAGTTTTTGCATACAAACTCACTTCTGGTAGAATTCCATAGCAAAGTACAAAGTTAGTGACGGATGCACCAATTACGTTGAAATAGACAGTTTTTGCATACAAACTCAATTCTGGTAGAATTCCATAGCAAAGTACAAAGTTAGTAACGGATGCACCAATTACGTTGAAATAGATAGTTTTTGCATACAAACTCAATTCTGGTGGAATTCCATAGCAAAGTACAAAGTTAGTGACGGATGCACCAATTACGTTGAAATAGATAGTTTTTGCATACAAACTCACTTCTGGTAGAATTCCATAGCATAGTACAAAGTTAGTGACGGATGCACCAATTACGTTGAAATAGACAGTTTTTGCATACAAACTCAATTCTGGTGGAATTCCATAGCAAAGTACAAAGTTAGTGACGGATGCACCAATAACGTTGAAATAGATAGTTTTGCATACAAACTCAATTCTGGTAGAATTCCATAGCAAAGTACAAAGTTAGTGACGGATGCACCAATAACGTTGAAATAGATAGTTTTTGCATACAAACTCAATTCTGGTAGAATTCCATAGCAAAGTACAAAGTTAGTGACGGATGCACCAATTACGTTGAAATAGACAGTTTTTGCATACAAACTCACTTCTGGTAGAATTCCATAGCAAAGTACAAAGTTAGTGACGGATGCACCAATTACGTTGAAATAGACAGTTTTTGCATACAAACTCAATTCTGGTAGAATTCCATAGCAAA
Source organism: Anopheles moucheti (assembly GCF_943734755.1). Lineage (NCBI taxonomy): Eukaryota > Metazoa > Arthropoda > Insecta > Diptera > Culicidae > Anopheles > Anopheles moucheti. The sequence goes on from NW_026453635.1 coordinate 118,359, forward strand.
GTACAAAGTTAGTAACGGATGCACCAATTACGTTGAAATAGACAGTTTTTGCATGAAAACTCAATTCTGGTAGAATTCCATAGCAAAGTACAAAGTTAGTATCGGATGCACCAATTACGTTGAAATAGACAGTTTTTGCATGAAAACTCAATTCTGGTAGAATTCCATAGCATAGTACAAAGTTAGTAACGGATGCACCAATTACGTTGAAATAGACAGTTTTTGCATACAAACTCACTTCTGGTAGAATTCCATAGCATAGTACAAAGTTAGTAACGGATGCACCAATTACGTTGAAATAGATAGTTTTAGCATGCACACTCAATTCTGGTAGAATTCCATAGCAAAGTACAAAGTTAGTAACGGATGCACCAATTACGTTGAAATAGACAGTTTTTGCATGAAAACTCAATTCTGGTAGAATTCCATAGCAAAGTACAAAGTTAGTATCGGATGCACCAAATACGTTGAAATAGACAGTTTTTGCATGAAAACTCAATTCTGGTAGAATTCCATAGCATAGTACAAAGTTAGTAACGGATGCACCAATTACGTTGAAATAGACAGTTTTTGCATACAAACTCAATTCTGGTAGAATTCCATAGCAAAGTACAAAGTTAGTAACGGATGCACGAATTACGTTGAAATAGATAGTTTTTGCATGAAAACTCAATTCTGGTAGAATTCCATAGCAAAGTACAAAGTTAGTAACGGATGCACCAATTACGTTGAAATAGACAGTTTTTGCATACAAACTCAATTCTGGTAGAATTCCATAGCAAAGTACAAAGTTAGTGACGGATGCACCAATTACGTTGAAATAGACAGTTTTTGCATGAAAACTCAATTCTGGTAGAATTCCATAGCATAGTACAAAGTTAGTAACGGATGCACCAATTACGTTGAAATAGACAGTTTTTGCATGAAAACTCAATTCTGGTAGAATTCCATAGCAAAGTACAAAGTTAGTATCGGATGCACCAATTACGTTGAAATAGACAGTTTTTGCATGAAAACTCAATTCTGGTAGAATTCCATAGCAAAGTACAAAGTTAGTAACGGATGCACCAATTACGTTGAAATAGACAGTTTTTGCATGAAAACTCAATTCTGGTAGAATTCCATAGCAAAGTACAAAGTTAGTAACGGATGCACGAATTACGTTGAAATAGATAGTTTTTGCATGAAAACTCAATTCTGGTAGAATTCCATAGCATAGTACAAAGTTAGTAACGGATGCACGAATTACGTTGAAATAGACAGTTTTTGCATACAAACTCAATTCTGGTAGAATTCCATAGCAAAGTACAAAGTTAGTAACGGATGCAGCAATTACGTTGAAATAGACAGTTTTTGCATACAAACTCACTTCTGGTAGAATTCCATAGCAAAGTACAAAGTTAGTAACGGATGCACCAATAACGTTGAAATAGATAGTTTTTGCATACAAACTCAATTCTGGTGGAATTCCATAGCAAAGTACAAAGTTAGTGACGGATGCACCAATAACGTTGAAATAGATAGTTTTTGCATGAAAACTCAATCCTGGTAGAATTCCATAGCATAGTACAAAGTTAGTAACGGATGCACCAATTACGTTGAAATAGACAGTTTTAGCATGTAAACTCACTTCTGGTAGAATTCCATAGCAAAGTACAAAGTTAGTGACGGATGCACCAATAACGTTGAAATAGATAGTTTTTGCATACAAACTCACTTCTGGTAGAATTCCATAGCAAAGTACAAAGTTAGTAACGGATGCACGAATTACGTTGAAATAGACAGTTTTTGCATACAAACTCAATTCTGGTAGAATTCCATAGCAAAGTACAAAGTTAGTAACGGATGCACCAATAACGTTGAAATAGATAGTTTTTGCATACAAACTCAATTCTGGTGGAATTCCATAGCAAAGTACAAAGTTAGTGACGGATGCACCAATAACGTTGAAATAGATAGTTTTTGCATGAAAACTCAATCCTGGTAGAATTCCATAGCATAGTACAAAGTTAGTAACGGATGCACCAATTACGTTGAAATAGATAGTTTTTGCATGAAAACTCAATTCTGGTAGAATTCCATAGCAAAGTACAAAGTTAGTAACGGATGCACCAATTACGTTGAAATAGACAGTTTTTGCATACAAACTCACTTCTGGTAGAATTCCATAGCAAAGTACAAAGTTAGTGACGGATGCACCAATTACGTTGAAATAGACAGTTTTTGCATACAAACTCACTTCTGGTAGAATTCCATAGCAAAGTACAAAGTTAGTAACGGATGCACCAATTACGTTGAAATAGATAGTTTTTGCATGAAAACTCAATCCTGGTAGAATTCCATAGCATAGTACAAAGTTAGTGACGGATGCACCAATTACGTTGAAATAGATAGTTTTTGCATACAAACTCAATCCTGGTAGAATTCCATAGCAAAGTACAAAGTTAGTGACGGATGCACCAATTACGTTGAAATAGATAGTTTTTGCATGAAAACTCAATCCTGGTAGAATTCCATAGCATAGTACAAAGTTAGTGACGGATGCACCAATTACGTTGAAATAGATAGTTTTTGCATGAAAACTCAATCCTGGTAGAATTCCATAGCATAGTACAAAGTTAGTAACGGATGCACCAATTACGTTGAAATAGATAGTTTTTGCATGAAAACTCAATTCTGGTAGAATTCCATAGCAAAGTACAAAGTTAGTAACGGATGCACCAATTACGTTGAAATAGACAGTTTTTGCATACAAACTCACTTCTGGTAGAATTCCATAGCAAAGTACAAAGTTAGTGACGGATGCACCAATTACGTTGAAATAGACAGTTTTTGCATACAAACTCACTTCTGGTAGAATTCCATAGCAAAGTACAAAGTTAGTAACGGATGCACCAATTACGTTGAAATAGATAGTTTTTGCATGAAAACTCAATCCTGGTAGAATTCCATAGCATAGTACAAAGTTAGTGACGGATGCACCAATTACGTTGAAATAGATAGTTTTTGCATACAAACTCAATCCTGGTAGAATTCCATAGCAAAGTACAAAGTTAGTGACGGATGCACCAATTACGTTGAAATAGATAGTTTTTGCATGAAAACTCAATCCTGGTAGAATTCCATAGCATAGTACAAAGTTAGTGACGGATGCACCAATTACGTTGAAATAGATAGTTTTTGCATGAAAACTCAATCCTGGTAGAATTCCATAGCATAGTACAAAGTTAGTAACGGATGCACCAATTACGTTGAAATAGACAGTTTTAGCATGCAAACTCAATCCTGGTAGAATTCCATAGCAAAGTACAAAGTTAGTGACGGATGCACCAATAACGTTGAAGTAGATAGTTTTTGCATGAAAACTCAATCCTGGTAGAATTCCATAGCATAGTACAAAGTTAGTAACGGATGCACCAATTACGTTGAAATAGACAGTTTTTGCATACAAACTCAATTCTGGTGGAATTCCATAGCAAAGTACAAAGTTAGTGACGGATGCACCAATAACGTTGAAATAGATAGTTTTTGCATACAAACTCAATCCTGGTAGAATTCCATAGCAAAGTACAAAGTTAGTGACGGATGCACCAATAACGTTGAAGTAGATAGTTTTTGCATACAAACTCAATTCTGGTGGAATTCCATAGCAAAGTACAAAGTTAGTGACGGATGCACCAATAACGTTGAAATAGATAGTTTTTGCATACAAACTCAATTCTGGTGGAATTCCATAGCAAAGTACAAAGTTAGTGACGGATGCACCAATTACGTTGAAATAGATAGTTTTTGCATGAAAACTCAATCCTGGTAGAATTCCATAGCATAGTACAAAGTTAGTAACGGATGCACCAATAACGTTGAAATAGACAGTTTTTGCATACAAACTCACTTCTGGTAGAATTCCATAGCAAAGTACAAAGTTAGTGACGGATGCACCAATTACGTTGAAATAGACAGTTTTTGCATACAAACTCAATTCTGGTGGAATTCCATAGCAAAGTACAAAGTTAGTGACGGATGCACCAATAACGTTGAAATAGATAGTTTTGCATACAAACTCAATTCTGGTGGAATTCCATAGCAAAGTACAAAGTTAGTGACGGATGCACCAATAACGTTGAAATAGATAGTTTTTGCATACAAACTCAATTCTGGTAGAATTCCATAGCAAAGTACAAAGTTAGTGACGGATGCACCAATTACGTTGAAATAGATAGTTTTTGCATACAAACTCAATCCTGGTAGAATTCCATAGCAAAGTACAAAGTTAGTGACGGATGCACCAATTACGTTGAAATAGACAGTTTTTGCATACAAACTCAATTTTGGTGGAATTCCATAGCAAAGTACAAAGTTAGTGACGGATGCACCAATAACGTTGAAATAGATAGTTTTTGCATACAAACTCAATTCTGGTGGAATTCCATAGCAAAGTACAAAGTTAGTGACGGATGCACCAATTACGTTGAAATAGATAGTTTTTGCATGAAAACTCAATCCTGGTAGAATTCCATAGCATAGTACAAAGTTAGTAACGGATGCACCAATTACGTTGAAATAGACAGTTTTTGCATACAAACTCACTTCTGGTAGAATTCCATAGCATAGTACAAAGTTAGTGACGGATGCACCAATTACGTTGAAATAGATAGTTTTTGCATGAAAACTCAATCCTGGTAGAATTCCATAGCATAGTACAAAGTTAGTAACGGATGCACCAATTACGTTGAAATAGACAGTTTTTGCATACAAACTCACTTCTGGTAGAATTCCATAGCATAGTACAAAGTTAGTGACGGATGCACCAATTACGTTGAAATAGACAGTTTTTGCATACAAACTCAATTCTGGTGGAATTCCATAGCAAAGTACAAAGTTAGTGACGGATGCACCAATAACGTTGAAATAGATAGTTTTTGCATACAAACTCAATTCTGGTAGAATTCCATAGCAAAGTACAAAGTTAGTGACGGATGCACCAATTACGTTGAAATAGATAGTTTTTGCATACAAACTCAATTCTGGTGGAATTCCATAGCAAAGTACAAAGTTAGTGACGGATGCACCAATTACGTTGAAATAGATAGTTTTTGCATGAAAACTCACTTCTGGTAGAATTCCATAGCATAGTACAAAGTTAGTGACGGATGCACCAATTACGTTGAAATAGACAGTTTTAGCATGTAAACTCACTTCTGGTGGAATTCCATAGCAAAGTACAAAGTTAGTGACGGATGCACCAATTACGTTGAAATAGACAGTTTTTGCATACAAACTCAATTCTGGTGGAATTCCATAGCAAAGTACAAAGTTAGTGACGGATGCACCAATAACGTTGAAATAGATAGTTTTTGCATGAAAACTCACTTCTGGTAGAATTCCATAGCATAGTACAAAGTTAGTGACGGATGCACCAATTACGTTGAAATAGACAGTTTTAGCATGTAAACTCACTTCTGGTGGAATTCCATAGCAAAGTACAAAGTTAGTGACGGATGCACCAATTACGTTGAAATAGACAGTTTTTGCATACAAACTCAATTCTGGTGGAATTCCATAGCAAAGTACAAAGTTAGTGACGGATGCACCAATAACGTTGAAATAGATAGTTTTTGCATACAAACTCAATTCTGGTGGAATTCCATAGCAAAGTACAAAGTTAGTGACGGATGCACCAATTACGTTGAAATAGATAGTTTTTGCATGAAAACTCAATCCTGGTAGAATTCCATAGCATAGTACAAAGTTAGTAACGGATGCACCAATTACGTTGAAATAGACAGTTTTTGCATACAAACTCAATTCTGGTGGAATTCCATAGCAAAGTACAAAGTTAGTGACGGATGCACCAATAACGTTGAAATAGATAGTTTTGCATACAAACTCAATTCTGGTGGAATTCCATAGCAAAGTACAAAGTTAGTGACGGATGCACCAATAACGTTGAAATAGATAGTTTTTGCATACAAACTCAATTCTGGTAGAATTCCATAGCAAAGTACAAAGTTCGTAACGGATGCACCAATTTAGTTGAAATAGACAGTTTTTGCATGTAAACTCAATCCTGGTAGAATTCCATAGCAAAGTACAAAGTTCATAACGGATGCACGAGTTTAGTTGAAATAGACAGTTTTTGCATACAAACTCACTTCTGGTAGAATTCCATAGCATAGTACAAAGTTAGTGACGGATGCACCAATTACGTTGAAATAGACAGTTTTTGCATACAAACTCAATTCTGGTGGAATTCCATAGCAAAGTACAAAGTTAGTGACGGATGCACCAATAACGTTGAAATAGATAGTTTTGCATACAAACTCAATTCTGGTGGAATTCCATAGCAAAGTACAAAGTTAGTGACGGATGCACCAATAACGTTGAAATAGATAGTTTTTGCATACAAACTCAATTCTGGTAGAATTCCATAGCAAAGTACAAAGTTAGTGACGGATGCACCAATTACGTTGAAATAGACAGTTTTTGCATACAAACTCACTTCTGGTAGAATTCCATAGCAAAGTACAAAGTTAGTGACGGATGCACCAATTACGTTGAAATAGACAGTTTTTGCATACAAACTCAATTCTGGTAGAATTCCATAGCAAAGTACAAAGTTAGTAACGGATGCACCAATTACGTTGAAATAGACAGTTTTTGCATGAAAACTCAATTCTGGTAGAATTCCATAGCAAAGTACAAAGTTAGTATCGGATGCACCAATTACGTTGAAATAGACAGTTTTTGCATGAAAACTCAATTCTGGTAGAATTCCATAGCATAGTACAAAGTTAGTAACGGATGCACCAATTACGTTGAAATAGACAGTTTTTGCATACAAACTCACTTCTGGTAGAATTCCATAGCATAGTACAAAGTTAGTAACGGATGCACCAATTACGTTGAAATAGATAGTTTTAGCATGCACACTCAATTCTGGTAGAATTCCATAGCAAAGTACAAAGTTAGTAACGGATGCACCAATTACGTTGAAATAGACAGTTTTTGCATGAAAACTCAATTCTGGTAGAATTCCATAGCAAAGTACAAAGTTAGTATCGGATGCACCAATTACGTTGAAATAGACAGTTTTTGCATGAAAACTCAATTCTGGTAGAATTCCATAGCATAGTACAAAGTTAGTAACGGATGCACCAATTACGTTGAAATAGACAGTTTTTGCATACAAACTCAATTCTGGTAGAATTCCATAGCAAAGTACAAAGTTAGTAACGGATGCACGAATTACGTTGAAATAGATAGTTTTTGCATGAAAACTCAATTCTGGTAGAATTCCATAGCAAAGTACAAAGTTAGTAACGGATGCACCAATTACGTTGAAATAGACAGTTTTTGCATACAAACTCAATTCTGGTAGAATTCCATAGCAAAGTACAAAGTTAGTGACGGATGCACCAATTACGTTGAAATAGACAGTTTTTGCATGAAAACTCAATTCTGGTAGAATTCCATAGCATAGTACAAAGTTAGTAACGGATGCACCAATTACGTTGAAATAGACAGTTTTTGCATGAAAACTCAATTCTGGTAGAATTCCATAGCAAAGTACAAAGTTAGTATCGGATGCACCAATTACGTTGAAATAGACAGTTTTTGCATGAAAACTCAATTCTGGTAGAATTCCATAGCAAAGTACAAAGTTAGTAACGGATGCACCAATTACGTTGAAATAGACAGTTTTTGCATGAAAACTCAATTCTGGTAGAATTCCATAGCAAAGTACAAAGTTAGTAACGGATGCACGAATTACGTTGAAATAGATAGTTTTTGCATGAAAACTCAATTCTGGTAGAATTCCATAGCATAGTACAAAGTTAGTAACGGATGCACGAATTACGTTGAAATAGACAGTTTTTGCATACAAACTCAATTCTGGTAGAATTCCATAGCAAAGTACAAAGTTAGTAACGGATGCAGCAATTACGTTGAAATAGACAGTTTTTGCATACAAACTCACTTCTGGTAGAATTCCATAGCAAAGTACAAAGTTAGTAACGGATGCACCAATAACGTTGAAATAGATAGTTTTTGCATACAAACTCAATTCTGGTGGAATTCCATAGCAAAGTACAAAGTTAGTGACGGATGCACCAATAACGTTGAAATAGATAGTTTTTGCATGAAAACTCAATCCTGGTAGAATTCCATAGCATAGTACAAAGTTAGTAACGGATGCACCAATTACGTTGAAATAGACAGTTTTAGCATGTAAACTCACTTCTGGTAGAATTCCATAGCAAAGTACAAAGTTAGTGACGGATGCACCAATAACGTTGAAATAGATAGTTTTTGCATACAAACTCACTTCTGGTAGAATTCCATAGCAAAGTACAAAGTTAGTAACGGATGCACGAATTACGTTGAAATAGACAGTTTTTGCATACAAACTCAATTCTGGTAGAATTCCATAGCAAAGTACAAAGTTAGTAACGGATGCACCAATAACGTTGAAATAGATAGTTTTTGCATACAAACTCAATTCTGGTGGAATTCCATAGCAAAGTACAAAGTTAGTGACGGATGCACCAATAACGTTGAAATAGATAGTTTTTGCATGAAAACTCAATCCTGGTAGAATTCCATAGCATAGTACAAAGTTAGTAACGGATGCACCAATTACGTTGAAATAGATAGTTTTTGCATGAAAACTCAATTCTGGTAGAATTCCATAGCAAAGTACAAAGTTAGTAACGGATGCACCAATTACGTTGAAATAGACAGTTTTTGCATACAAACTCACTTCTGGTAGAATTCCATAGCAAAGTACAAAGTTAGTGACGGATGCACCAATTACGTTGAAATAGACAGTTTTTGCATACAAACTCACTTCTGGTAGAATTCCATAGCAAAGTACAAAGTTAGTAACGGATGCACCAATTACGTTGAAATAGATAGTTTTTGCATGAAAACTCAATCCTGGTAGAATTCCATAGCATAGTACAAAGTTAGTAACGGATGCACCAATTACGTTGAAATAGATAGTTTTTGCATGAAAACTCAATCCTGGTAGAATTCCATAGCATAGTACAAAGTTAGTAACGGATGCACCAATTACGTTGAAATAGACAGTTTTAGCATGCAAACTCAATCCTGGTAGAATTCCATAGCAAAGTACAAAGTTAGTGACGGATGCACCAATAACGTTGAAATAGATAGTTTTTGCATGAAAACTCAATCCTGGTAGAATTCCATAGCATAGTACAAAGTTAGTAACGGATGCACCAATTACGTTGAAATAGACAGTTTTTGCATACAAACTCAATCCTGGTAGAATTCCATAGCAAAGTACAAAGTTAGTGACGGATGCACCAATTACGTTGAAATAGATAGTTTTTGCATGAAAACTCAATCCTGGTAGAATTCCATAGCATAGTACAAAGTTAGTGACGGATGCACCAATTACGTTGAAATAGATAGTTTTTGCATGAAAACTCAATCCTGGTAGAATTCCATAGCATAGTACAAAGTTAGTAACGGATGCACCAATTACGTTGAAATAGACAGTTTTAGCATGCAAACTCAATCCTGGTAGAATTCCATAGCAAAGTACAAAGTTAGTGACGGATGCACCAATAACGTTGAAATAGATAGTTTTTGCATGAAAACTCAATCCTGGTAGAATTCCATAGCATAGTACAAAGTTAGTAACGGATGCACCAATTACGTTGAAATAGACAGTTTTTGCATACAAACTCAATTCTGGTGGAATTCCATAGCAAAGTACAAAGTTAGTGACGGATGCACCAATAACGTTGAAATAGATAGTTTTTGCATACAAACTCAATTCTGGTAGAATTCCATAGCATAGTACAAAGTTAGTAACGGATGCACCAATAACGTTGAAATAGATAGTTTTTGCATACAAACTCAATTCTGGTGGAATTCCATAGCAAAGTACAAAGTTAGTGACGGATGCACCAATTACGTTGAAATAGATAGTTTTTGCATGAAAACTCAATCCTGGTAGAATTCCATAGCATAGTACAAAGTTAGTAACGGATGCACCAATAACGTTGAAATAGACAGTTTTTGCATACAAACTCACTTCTGGTAGAATTCCATAGCATAGTACAAAGTTAGTGACGGATGCACCAATAACGTTGAAATAGATAGTTTTTGCATACAAACTCAATTCTGGTAGAATTCCATAGCAAAGTACAAAGTTAGTGACGGATGCACCAATTACGTTGAAATAGATAGTTTTTGCATACAAACTCAATTCTGGTAGAATTCCATAGCAAAGTACAAAGTTAGTGACGGATGCACCAATTACGTTGAAATAGACAGTTTTTGCATACAAACTCAATTCTGGTGGAATTCCATAGCAAAGTACAAAGTTAGTGACGGATGCACCAATAACGTTGAAATAGATAGTTTTTGCATACAAACTCAATTCTGGTGGAATTCCATAGCAAAGTACAAAGTTAGTGACGGATGCACCAATAACGTTGAAATAGACAGTTTTTGCATACAAACTCAATTCTGGTGGAATTCCATAGCAAAGTACAAAGTTAGTGACGGATGCACCAATTACGTTGAAATAGATAGTTTTTGCATGAAAACTCAATCCTGGTAGAATTCCATAGCATAGTACAAAGTTAGTAACGGATGCACCAATTACGTTGAAATAGACAGTTTTTGCATACAAACTCACTTCTGGTAGAATTCCATAGCATAGTACAAAGTTAGTGACGGATGCACCAATTACGTTGAAATAGATAGTTTTTGCATGAAAACTCAATCCTGGTAGAATTCCATAGCATAGTACAAAGTTAGTAACGGATGCACCAATTACGTTGAAATAGACAGTTTTTGCATACAAACTCACTTCTGGTAGAATTCCATAGCATAGTACAAAGTTAGTGACGGATGCACCAATTACGTTGAAATAGACAGTTTTTGCATACAAACTCAATTCTGGTGGAATTCCATAGCAAAGTACAAAGTTAGTGACGGATGCACCAATAACGTTGAAATAGATAGTTTTTGCATACAAACTCAATTCTGGTAGAATTCCATAGCAAAGTACAAAGTTAGTGACGGATGCACCAATTACGTTGAAATAGATAGTTTTTGCATACAAACTCACTTCTGGTAGAATTCCATAGCAAAGTACAAAGTTAGTGACGGATGCACCAATTACGTTGAAATAGACAGTTTTTGCATACAAACTCAATTCTGGTGGAATTCCATAGCAAAGTACAAAGTTAGTGACGGATGCACCAATAACGTTGAAATAGATAGTTTTTGCATACAAACTCAATTCTGGTAGAATTCCATAGCAAAGTACAAAGTTAGTGACGGATGCACCAATTACGTTGAAATAGACAGTTTTTGCATACAAACTCACTTCTGGTAGAATTCCATAGCAAAGTACAAAGTTAGTGACGGATGCACCAATTACGTTGAAATAGACAGTTTTTGCATACAAACTCAATTCTGGTAGAATTCCATAGCAAAGTACAAAGTTAGTAACGGATGCACCAATTACGTTGAAATAGACAGTTTTTGCATACAAACTCAATTCTGGTAGAATTCCATAGCAAAGTACAAAGTTAGTAACGGATGCACCAATTTAGTTGAAATAGACAGTTTTTGCATACAAACTCAATTCTGGTGGAATTCCATAGCAAAGTACAAAGTTAGTGACGGATGCACCAATAACGTTGAAATAGATAGTTTTTGCATACAAACTCAATTCTGGTAGAATTCCATAGCAAAGTACAAAGTTAGTGACGGATGCACCAATTACGTTGAAATAGACAGTTTTTGCATACAAACTCACTTCTGGTAGAATTCCATAGCAAAGTACAAAGTTAGTGACGGATGCACCAATTACGTTGAAATAGACAGTTTTTGCATACAAACTCACTTCTGGTAGAATTCCATAGCATAGTACAAAGTTAGTGACGGATGCACCAATTACGTTGAAATAGACAGTTTTTGCATACAAACTCAATTCTGGTGGAATTCCATAGCAAAGTACAAAGTTAGTGACGGATGCACCAATAACGTTGAAATAGATAGTTTTGCATACAAACTCAATTCTGGTGGAATTCCATAGCAAAGTACAAAGTTAGTGACGGATGCACCAATAACGTTGAAATAGATAGTTTTTGCATACAAACTCAATTCTGGTAGAATTCCATAGCAAAGTACAAAGTTAGTGACGGATGCACCAATTACGTTGAAATAGACAGTTTTTGCATACAAACTCACTTCTGGTAGAATTCCATAGCAAAGTACAAAGTTAGTGACGGATGCACCAATTACGTTGAAATAGACAGTTTTTGCATACAAACTCAATTCTGGTAGAATTCCATAGCAAAGTACAAAGTTAGTAACGGATGCACCAATTACGTTGAAATAGACAGTTTTTGCATACAAACTCAATTCTGGTAGAATTCCATAGCAAAGTACAAAGTTAGTAACGGATGCACCAATTTAGTTGAAATAGACAGTTTTTGCATGTAAACTCAATCCTGGTAGAATTCCATAGCAAAGTACAAAGTTCATAACGGATGCACCAATTTAGTTGAAATAGACAGTTTTTGCATGAAAACTCAATTCTGGTAGAATTCCATAGCAAAGTACAAAGTTAGTATCGGATGCACCAATTACGTTGAAATAGACAGTTTTTGCATGAAAACTCAATTCTGGTAGAATTCCATAGCATAGTACAAAGTTAGTAACGGATGCACCAATTACGTTGAAATAGACAGTTTTTGCATACAAACTCAATTCTGGTAGAATTCCATAGCATAGTACAAAGTTAGTAACGGATGCACCAATTACGTTGAAATAGATAGTTTTTGCATGAAAACTCAATTCTGGTAGAATTCCATAGCATAGTACAAAGTTAGTAACGGATGCACCAATTACGTTGAAATAGACAGTTTTTGCATACAAACTCAATTCTGGTAGAATTCCATAGCATAGTACAAAGTTAGTAACGGATGCACCAATTACGTTGAAATAGACAGTTTTTGCATACAAACTCAATTCTGGTAGAATTCCATAGCAAAGTACAAAGTTAGTAACGGATGCACCAATTACGTTGAAATAGACAGTTTTTGCATGAAAACTCAATTCTGGTAGAATTCCATAGCAAAGTACAAAGTTAGTATCGGATGCACCAATTACGTTGAAATAGACAGTTTTTGCATGAAAACTCAATTCTGGTAGAATTCCATAGCATAGTACAAAGTTAGTAACGGATGCACCAATTACGTTGAAATAGACAGTTTTTGCATACAAACTCAATTCTGGTAGAATTCCATAGCAAAGTACAAAGTTAGTAACGGATGCACGAATTACGTTGAAATAGATAGTTTTTGCATACAAACTCACTTCTGGTAGAATTCCATAGCAAAGTACAAAGTTAGTAACGGATGCACGAATTACGTTGAAATAGATAGTTTTTGCATGAAAACTCAATTCTGGTAGAATTCCATAGCAAAGTACAAAGTTAGTAACGGATGCACCAATTACGTTGAAATAGACAGTTTTTGCATACAAACTCAATTCTGGTAGAATTCCATAGCAAAGTACAAAGTTAGTGACGGATGCACCAATTACGTTGAAATAGACAGTTTTTGCATACAAACTCACTTCTGGTAGAATTCCATAGCAAAGTACAAAGTTAGTGACGGATGCACCAATTACGTTGAAATAGACAGTTTTTGCATGAAAACTCAATTCTGGTAGAATTCCATAGCAAAGTACAAAGTTAGTATCGGATGCACCAATTACGTTGAAATAGACAGTTTTTGCATGAAAACTCAATTCTGGTAGAATTCCATAGCATAGTACAAAGTTAGTAACGGATGCACCAATTACGTTGAAATAGACAGTTTTTGCATACAAACTCACTTCTGGTAGAATTCCATAGCATAGTACAAAGTTAGTAACGGATGCACCAATTACGTTGAAATAGATAGTTTTAGCATGCACACTCAATTCTGGTAGAATTCCATAGCAAAGTACAAAGTTAGTAACGGATGCACCAATTACGTTGAAATAGACAGTTTTTGCATGAAAACTCAATTCTGGTAGAATTCCATAGCAAAGTACAAAGTTAGTATCGGATGCACCAATTACGTTGAAATAGACAGTTTTTGCATGAAAACTCAATTCTGGTAGAATTCCATAGCAAAGTACAAAGTTAGTAACGGATGCACGAATTACGTTGAAATAGATAGTTTTTGCATACAAACTCAATTCTGGTAGAATTCCATAGCAAAGTACAAAGTTAGTAACGGATGCACCAATTACGTTGAAATAGACAGTTTTTGCATACAAACTCAATTCTGGTAGAATTCCATAGCAAAGTACAAAGTTAGTGACGGATGCACCAATTACGTTGAAATAGACAGTTTTTGCATACAAACTCACTTCTGGTAGAATTCCATAGCAAAGTACAAAGTTAGTGACGGATGCACCAATTACGTTGAAATAGACAGTTTTTGCATACAAACTCAATTCTGGTAGAATTCCATAGCAAAGTACAAAGTTAGTAACGGATGCACCAATTACGTTGAAATAGACAGTTTTTGCATGAAAACTCAATTCTGGTAGAATTCCATAGCAAAGTACAAAGTTAGTATCGGATGCACCAATTACGTTGAAATAGACAGTTTTTGCATGAAAACTCAATTCTGGTAGAATTCCATAGCATAGTACAAAGTTAGTAACGGATGCACCAATTACGTTGAAATAGACAGTTTTTGCATGAAAACTCAATTCTGGTAGAATTCCATAGCAAAGTACAAAGTTAGTATCGGATGCACCAATTACGTTGAAATAGACAGTTTTTGCATGAAAACTCAATTCTGGTAGAATTCCATAGCAAAGTACAAAGTTAGTAACGGATGCACCAATTACGTTGAAATAGACAGTTTTTGCATGAAAACTCAATTCTGGTAGAATTCCATAGCAAAGTACAAAGTTAGTAACGGATGCACGAATTACGTTGAAATAGACAGTTTTTGCATACAAACTCAATTCTGGTAGAATTCCATAGCAAAGTACAAAGTTAGTAACGGATGCAGCAATTACGTTGAAATAGACAGTTTTTGCATACAAACTCACTTCTGGTAGAATTCCATAGCAAAGTACAAAGTTAGTAACGGATGCACCAATAACGTTGAAATAGATAGTTTTTGCATACAAACTCAATTCTGGTGGAATTCCATAGCAAAGTACAAAGTTAGTGACGGATGCACCAATAACGTTGAAATAGATAGTTTTTGCATGAAAACTCAATCCTGGTAGAATTCCATAGCATAGTACAAAGTTAGTAACGGATGCACCAATTACGTTGAAATAGACAGTTTTAGCATGTAAACTCACTTCTGGTAGAATTCCATAGCAAAGTACAAAGTTAGTGACGGATGCACGAATTACGTTGAAATAGACAGTTTTTGCATACAAACTCAATTCTGGTAGAATTCCATAGCAAAGTACAAAGTTAGTAACGGATGCACCAATAACGTTGAAATAGATAGTTTTTGCATACAAACTCAATTCTGGTGGAATTCCATAGCAAAGTACAAAGTTAGTGACGGATGCACCAATTACGTTGAAATAGATAGTTTTTGCATACAAACTCAATTCTGGTAGAATTCCATAGCAAAGTACAAAGTTAGTGACGGATGCACCAATTACGTTGAAATAGATAGTTTTTGCATGAAAACTCAATCCTGGTAGAATTCCATAGCATAGTACAAAGTTAGTAACGGATGCACCAATTACGTTGAAATAGACAGTTTTTGCATACAAACTCAATCCTGGTAGAATTCCATAGCAAAGTACAAAGTTAGTGACGGATGCACCAATTACGTTGAAATAGATAGTTTTTGCATGAAAACTCAATCCTGGTAGAATTCCATAGCATAGTACAAAGTTAGTGACGGATGCACCAATTTAGTTGAAATAGACAGTTTTTGCATGTAAACTCAATCCTGGTAGAATTCCATAGCAATGTACAAAGTTCGTATCGGATGCACCAATTTAGTTGAAATAGATAGTTTTTGCATACAAACTCACTTCTGGTAGAATTCCATAGCAAAGTACAAAGTTAGTGACGGATGCACCAATTACGTTGAAATAGACAGTTTTTGCATACAAACTCACTTCTGGTAGAATTCCATAGCAAAGTACAAAGTTAGTAACGGATGCACCAATTACGTTGAAATAGATAGTTTTTGCATGAAAACTCAATCCTGGTAGAATTCCATAGCATAGTACAAAGTTAGTAACGGATGCACCAATTACGTTGAAATAGACAGTTTTTGCATACAAACTCAATCCTGGTAGAATTCCATAGCAAAGTACAAAGTTAGTGACGGATGCACCAATTACGTTGAAATAGATAGTTTTTGCATGAAAACTCAATCCTGGTAGAATTCCATAGCATAGTACAAAGTTAGTGACGGATGCACCAATTACGTTGAAATAGATAGTTTTTGCATGAAAACTCAATCCTGGTAGAATTCCATAGCATAGTACAAAGTTAGTAACGGATGCACCAATTACGTTGAAATAGACAGTTTTTGCATACAAACTCAATTCTGGTGGAATTCCATAGCAAAGTACAAAGTTAGTGACGGATGCACCAATAACGTTGAAATAGATAGTTTTTGCATACAAACTCAATTCTGGTAGAATTCCATAGCATAGTACAAAGTTAGTAACGGATGCACCAATAACGTTGAAATAGATAGTTTTTGCATACAAACTCAATTCTGGTGGAATTCCATAGCAAAGTACAAAGTTAGTGACGGATGCACCAATTACGTTGAAATAGACAGTTTTTGCATGTAAACTCAATCCTGGTAGAATTCCATAGCAAAGTACAAAGTTCATAACGGATGCACCAATTTAGTTGAAATAGACAGTTTTTGCATACAAACTCACTTCTGGTAGAATTCCATAGCATAGTACAAAGTTAGTGACGGATGCACCAATTACGTTGAAATAGACAGTTTTTGCATACAAACTCAATTCTGGTGGAATTCCATAGCAAAGTACAAAGTTAGTGACGGATGCACCAATAACGTTGAAATAGATAGTTTTTGCATACAAACTCAATTCTGGTAGAATTCCATAGCAAAGTACAAAGTTAGTGACGGATGCACCAATTACGTTGAAATAGATAGTTTTTGCATACAAACTCAATTCTGGTAGAATTCCATAGCAAAGTACAAAGTTAGTGACGGATGCACCAATTACGTTGAAATAGACAGTTTTTGCATACAAACTCAATTCTGGTGGATTTCCATAGCAAAGTACAAAGTTAGTGACGGATGCACCAATAACGTTGAAATAGATAGTTTTTGCATACAAACTCAATTCTGGTGGAATTCCATAGCAAAGTACAAAGTTAGTGACGGATGCACCAATTACGTTGAAATAGATAGTTTTTGCATGAAAACTCAATCCTGGTAGAATTCCATAGCATAGTACAAAGTTAGTAACGGATGCACCAATTACGTTGAAATAGACAGTTTTTGCATACAAACTCACTTCTGGTAGAATTCCATAGCATAGTACAAAGTTAGTAACGGATGCACCAATTACGTTGAAATAGACAGTTTTTGCATACAAACTCACTTCTGGTAGAATTCCATAGCATAGTACAAAGTTAGTGACGGATGCACCAATTACGTTGAAATAGACAGTTTTTGCATACAAACTCAATTCTGGTGGAATTCCATAGCAAAGTACAAAGTTAGTGACGGATGCACCAATAACGTTGAAATAGATAGTTTTTGCATACAAACTCAATTCTGGTAGAATTCCATAGCAAAGTACAAAGTTAGTGACGGATGCACCAATTACGTTGAAATAGATAGTTTTTGCATACAAACTCACTTCTGGTAGAATTCCATAGCAAAGTACAAAGTTAGTGACGGATGCACCAATTACGTTGAAATAGACAGTTTTTGCATACAAACTCAATTCTGGTGGAATTCCATAGCAAAGTACAAAGTTAGTGACGGATGCACCAATAACGTTGAAATAGACAGTTTTAGCATACAAACTCACTTCTGGTGGAATTCCATAGCAAAGTACAAAGTTAGTGACGGATGCACCAATTACGTTGAAATAGACAGTTTTTGCATACAAACTCAATTCTGGTGGAATTCCATAGCAAAGTACAAAGTTAGTGACGGATGCACCAATAACGTTGAAATAGACAGTTTTAGCATACAAACTCACTTCTGGTAGAATTCCATAGCATAGTACAAAGTTAGTAACGGATGCACCAATTACGTTGAAATAGACAGTTTTTGCATACAAACTCACTTCTGGTAGAATTCCATAGCATAGTACAAAGTTAGTGACGGATGCACCAATTACGTTGAAATAGACAGTTTTTGCATACAAACTCACTTCTGGTAGAATTCCATAGCATAGTACAAAGTTAGTGACGGATGCACCAATTACGTTGAAATAGACAGTTTTTGCATACAAACTCAATTCTGGTGGAATTCCATAGCAAAGTACAAAGTTAGTGACGGATGCACCAATAACGTTGAAATAGATAGTTTTGCATACAAACTCAATTCTGGTGGAATTCCATAGCAAAGTACAAAGTTAGTGACGGATGCACCAATAACGTTGAAATAGATAGTTTTTGCATGAAAACTCAATTCTGGTAGAATTCCATAGCAAAGTACAAAGTTAGTGACGGATGCACCAATTACGTTGAAATAGACAGTTTTTGCATACAAACTCACTTCTGGTAGAATTCCATAGCAAAGTACAAAGTTAGTGACGGATGCACCAATTACGTTGAAATAGACAGTTTTTGCATACAAACTCAATTCTGGTAGAATTCCATAGCAAAGTACAAAGTTAGTAACGGATGCACCAATTACGTTGAAATAGACAGTTTTTGCATGATAACTCAATTCTGGTAGAATTCCATAGCAAAGTACAAAGTTAGTATCGGATGCACCAATTACGTTGAAATAGACAGTTTTTGCATACAAACTCAATTCTGGTAGAATTCCATAGCATAGTACAAAGTTAGTAACGGATGCACCAATTACGTTGAAATAGATAGTTTTAGCATGCACACTCAATTCTGGTAGAATTCCATAGCAAAGTACAAAGTTAGTAACGGATGCACCAATTACGTTGAAATAGACAGTTTTTGCATGAAAACTCAATTCTGGTAGAATTCCATAGCAAAGTACAAAGTTAGTATCGGATGCACCAATTACGTTGAAATAGACAGTTTTTGCATGAAAACTCAATTCTGGTAGAATTCCATAGCATAGTACAAAGTTAGTAACGGATGCACCAATTACGTTGAAATAGACAGTTTTTGCATACAAACTCAATTCTGGTAGAATTCCATAGCAAAGTACAAAGTTAGTAACGGATGCACGAATTACGTTGAAATAGATAGTTTTTGCATGAAAACTCAATTCTGGTAGAATTCCATAGCAAAGTACAAAGTTAGTAACGGATGCACGAATTACGTTGAAATAGATAGTTTTTGCATGAAAACTCAATTCTGGTAGAATTCCATAGCAAAGTACAAAGTTAGTAACGGATGCACCAATAACGTTGAAAGAGACAGTTTTTGCATACAAACTCAATTCTGGTAGAATTCCATAGCAAAGTACAAAGTTAGTGACGGATGCACCAATTACGTTGAAATAGACAGTTTTTGCATACAAACTCACTTCTGGTAGAATTCCATAGCAAAGTACAAAGTTAGTAACGGATGCACCAATTACGTTGAAATAGACAGTTTTAGCATGTAAACTCACTTCTGGTAGAATTCCATAGCAAAGTACAAAGTTAGTGACGGATGCACCAATAACGTTGAAATAGATAGTTTTTGCATACAAACTCACTTCTGGTAGAATTCCATAGCAAAGTACATAGTTAGTAACGGATGCACGAGTTACGTTGAAATAGACAGTTTTTGCATACAAACTCAATTCTGGTAGAATTCCATAGCAAAGTACAAAGTTAGTAACGGATGCACCAATAACGTTGAAATAGATAGTTTTTGCATACAAACTCAATTCTGGTGGAATTCCATAGCAAAGTACAAAGTTAGTGACGGATGCACCAATAACGTTGAAATAGATAGTTTTTGCATGAAAACTCAATCCTGGTAGAATTCCATAGCATAGTACAAAGTTAGTAACGGATGCACCAATTACGTTGAAATAGATAGTTTTTGCATGAAAACTCAATTCTGGTAGAATTCCATAGCAAAGTACAAAGTTAGTAACGGATGCACCAATTACGTTGAAATAGACAGTTTTTGCATACAAACTCACTTCTGGTAGAATTCCATAGCAAAGTACAAAGTTAGTGACGGATGCACCAATTACGTTGAAATAGACAGTTTTTGCATACAAACTCACTTCTGGTAGAATTCCATAGCAAAGTACAAAGTTAGTAACGGATGCACCAATTACGTTGAAATAGATAGTTTTTGCATGAAAACTCAATCCTGGTAGAATTCCATAGCATAGTACAAAGTTAGTAACGGATGCACCAATTACGTTGAAATAGACAGTTTTTGCATACAAACTCAATCCTGGTAGAATTCCATAGCAAAGTACAAAGTTAGTGACGGATGCACCAATTACGTTGAAATAGATAGTTTTTGCATGAAAACTCAATCCTGGTAGAATTCCATAGCATAGTACAAAGTTAGTGACGGATGCACCAATTACGTTGAAATAGATAGTTTTTGCATGAAAACTCAATCCTGGTAGAATTCCATAGCATAGTACAAAGTTAGTAACGGATGCACCAATTACGTTGAAATAGACAGTTTTAGCATGAAAACTCACTTCTGGTAGAATTCCATAGCAAAGTACAAAGTTAGTGACGGATGCACCAATAACGTTGAAATAGACAGTTTTTGCATACAAACTCACTTCTGGTAGAATTCCATAGCATAGTACAAAGTTAGTGACGGATGCACCAATTACGTTGAAATAGACAGTTTTTGCATACAAACTCACTTCTGGTAGAATTCCATAGCATAGTACAAAGTTAGTAACGGATGCACCAATTACGTTGAAATAGACAGTTTTAGCATACAAACTCACTTCTGGTAGAATTCCATAGCAAAGTACAAAGTTAGTGACGGATGCACCAATAACGTTGAAATAGATAGTTTTTGCATGCAAACTCAATCCTGGTAGAATTCCATAGCATAGTACAAAGTTAGTAACGGATGCACCAATTACGTTGAAATAGACAGTTTTAGCATACAAACTCAATCCTGGTAGAATTCCATAGCAAAGTACAAAGTTAGTGACGGATGCACCAATTACGTTGAAATAGACAGTTTTAGCATACAAACTCACTTCTGGTAGAATTCCATAGCAAAGTACAAAGTTAGTGACGGATGCACCAATAACGTTGAAATAGATAGTTTTTGCATGAAAACTCACTTCTGGTAGAATTCCATAGCATAGTACAAAGTTAGTAACGGATGCACCAATTACGTTGAAATAGACAGTTTTAGCATGCAAACTCAATCCTGGTAGAATTCCATAGCAAAGTACAAAGTTCGTATCGGATGCACCAATTACGTTGAAATAGACAGTTTTAGCATACAAACTCACTTCTGGTAGAATTCCATAGCAAAGTACAAAGTTAGTGACGGATGCACCAATAACGTTGAAATAGATAGTTTTTGCATGAAAACTCACTTCTGGTAGAATTCCATAGCATAGTACAAAGTTAGTGACGGATGCACCAATTACGTTGAAATAGACAGTTTTAGCATGTAAACTCACTTCTGGTAGAATTCCATAGCAAAGTACAAAGTTAGTGACGGATGCACCAATAACGTTGAAATAGATAGTTTTTGCATGAAAACTCACTTCTGGTAGAATTCCATAGCAAAGTACAAAGTTAGTGACGGATGCACCAATTACGTTGAAATAGACAGTTTTAGCATACAAACTCACTTCTGGTAGAATTCCATAGCAAAGTACAAAGTTAGTGACGGATGCACCAATAACGTTGAAATAGATAGTTTTTGCATGAAAACTCACTTCTGGTAGAATTCCATAGCAAAGTACAAAGTTAGTGACGGATGCACCAATAACGTTGAAATAGACAGTTTTTGCATGCATACTCAATCCTGGTAGAATTCCATAGCATAGTACAAAGTTAGTAACGGATGCACCAATTACGTTGAAATAGACAGTTTTAGCATACAAACTCAATCCTGGTAGAATTCCATAGCAAAGTACAAAGTTAGTGACGGATGCACCAATAACGTTGAAATAGATAGTTTTTGCATACAAACTCAATTCTGGTGGAATTCCATAGCAAAGTACAAAGTTCGTATCGGATGCACCAATAACGTTGAAATAGATAGTTTTAGCATACAAACTCACTTCTGGTAGAATTCCATAGCAAGTACAAAGTTAGTATCGGATGCACCAATTACGTTGAAATAGACAGTTTTAGCATGTTAACTCACTTCTGGTAGAATTCCATAGCAAAGTACAAAGTTAGTGACGGATGCACCAATAACGTTGAAATAGATAGTTTTGCATACAAACTCAATTCTGGTGGAATTCCATAGCAAAGTACAAAGTTAGTGACGGATGCACCAATTACGTTGAAATAGACAGTTTTTGCATACAAACTCACTTCTGGTAGAATTCTATAGCAAAGTACAAAGTTAGTAACGGATGCACCAATTACGTTGAAATAGATAGTTTTTGCATGAAAACTCAATCCTGGTAGAATTCCATAG
The DNA here is from genome assembly GCF_943734755.1 of Anopheles moucheti. Taxonomy (NCBI): domain Eukaryota; kingdom Metazoa; phylum Arthropoda; class Insecta; order Diptera; family Culicidae; genus Anopheles; species Anopheles moucheti. The sequence goes on from NW_026453635.1 coordinate 141,142, forward strand.
CATAGTACAAAGTTAGTAACGGATGCACCAATTACGTTGAAATAGACAGTTTTTGCATACAAACTCAATCCTGGTAGAATTCCATAGCAAAGTACAAAGTTAGTGACGGATGCACCAATAACGTTGAAATAGATAGTTTTTGCATACAAACTCAATTCTGGTGGAATTCCATAGCAAAGTACAAAGTTCGTATCGGATGCACCAATAACGTTGAAATAGATAGTTTTAGCATACAAACTCAATTCTGGTAGAATTCCATAGCAAAGTACAAAGTTAGTAACGGATGCACCAATAACGTTGAAATAGATAGTTTTTGCATACAAACTCAATTCTGGTAGAATTCCATAGCAAAGTACAAAGTTAGTGACGGATGCACCAATAACGTTGAAATAGATAGTTTTTGCATGAAAACTCAATCCTGGTAGAATTCCATAGCATAGTACAAAAATAGTAACGGATGCACCAATTACGTTGAAATAGACAGTTTTAGCATACAAACTCACTTCTGGTAGAATTCCATAGCAAAGTACAAAGTTAGTAACGGATGCACCAATTACGTTGAAATAGACAGTTTTTGCATACAAACTCACTTCTGGTAGAATTCCATAGCAAAGTACAAAGTTAGTGACGGATGCACCAATTACGTTGAAATAGACAGTTTTTGCATACAAACTCACTTCTGGTAGAATTCCATAGCAAAGTACAAAGTTAGTAACGGTTGCACCAATTACGTTGAAATTGATAGTTTTTGCATGAAAACTCAATCCTGGTAGAATTCCATAGCATAGTACAAAGTTAGTAACGGATGCACCAATTACGTTGAAATAGACAGTTTTTGCATACAAACTCAATCCTGGTAGAATTCCATAGCAAAGTACAAAGTTAGTGACGGATGCACCAATTACGTTGAAATAGATAGTTTTTGCATGAAAACTCAATCCTGGTAGAATTCCATAGCATAGTACAAAGTTAGTGACGGATGCACCAATTACGTTGAAATAGATAGTTTTTGCATACAAACTCACTTCTGGTAGAATTCCATAGCAAAGTACAAAGTTAGTGACGGATGCACCAATAACGTTGAAATAGATAGTTTTTGCATGAAAACTCACTTCTGGTAGAATTCCATAGCAAAGTACAAAGTTAGTGACGGATGCACCAATTACGTTGAAATAGACAGTTTTAGCATACAAACTCACTTCTGGTAGAATTCCATAGCAAAGTACAAAGTTAGTGACGGATGCACCAATAACGTTGAAATAGATAGTTTTTGCATGCATACTCAATCCTGGTAGAATTCCATAGCATAGTACAAAGTTAGTAACGGATGCACCAATTACGTTGAAATAGACAGTTTTAGCATGCAAACTCAATCCTGGTAGAATTCCATAGCAAAGTACAAAGTTCGTATCGGATGCACCAATTACGTTAAAATAGACAGTTTTAGCATACAAACTCACTTCTGGTAGAATTCCATAGCAAAGTACAAAGTTAGTGACGGATGCACCAATAACGTTGAAATAGATAGTTTTTGCATGCATACTCAATCCTGGTAGAATTCCATAGCATAGTACAAAGTTAGTAACGGATGCACCAATTACGTTGAAATAGACAGTTTTAGCATACAAACTCAATCCTGGTAGAATTCCATAGCAAAGTACAAAGTTAGTGACGGATGCACCAATAACGTTGAAATAGATAGTTTTTGCATGAAAACTCACTTCTGGTAGAATTCCATAGCAAAGTACAAAGTTAGTGACGGATGCACCAATTACGTTGAAATAGACAGTTTTAGCATACAAACTCACTTCTGGTAGAATTCCATAGCAAAGTACAAAGTTAGTGACGGATGCACCAATAACGTTGAAATAGATAGTTTTTGCATGCAAACTCAATCCTGGTAGAATTCCATAGCATAGTACAAAGTTAGTAACGGATGCACCAATTACGTTGAAATAGACAGTTTTAGCATACAAACTCAATCCTGGTAGAATTCCATAGCAAAGTACAAAGTTAGTGACGGATGCACCAATTACGTTGAAATAGATAGTTTTTGCATGAAAACTCAATCCTGGTAGAATTCCATAGCATAGTACAAAGTTAGTAACGGATGCACCAATTACGTTGAAATAGACAGTTTTAGCATGCAAACTCAATCCTGGTAGAATTCCATAGCAAAGTACAAAGTTCGTATCGGATGCACCAATTACGTTGAAATAGACAGTTTTAGCATACAAACTCACTTCTGGTAGAATTCCATAGCAAAGTACAAAGTTAGTGACGGATGCACCAATAACGTTGAAATAGATAGTTTTTGCATGAAAACTCACTTCTGGTAGAATTCCATAGCATAGTACAAAGTTAGTGACGGATGCACCAATAACGTTGAAATAGATAGTTTTTGCATGAAAACTCACTTCTGGTAGAATTCCATAGCAAAGTACAAAGTTAGTGACGGATGCACCAATAACGTTGAAATAGACAGTTTTAGCATACAAACTCACTTCTGGTAGAATTCCATAGCAAAGTACAAAGTTCGTATCGGATGCACCAATTACGTTGAAATAGACAGTTTTAGCATGTAAACTCACTTCTGGTAGAATTCCATAGCAAAGTACAAAGTTAGTGACGGATGCACCAATAACGTTGAAATAGATAGTTTTTGCATGAAAACTCACTTCTGGTAGAATTCCATAGCAAAGTACAAAGTTAGTGACGGATGCACCAATAACGTTGAAATAGACAGTTTTAGCATACAAACTCACTTCTGGTAGAATTCCATAGCAAAGTACAAAGTTCGTATCGGATGCACCAATTACGTTAAAATAGACAGTTTTAGCATACAAACTCACTTCTGGTAGAATTCCATAGCAAAGTACAAAGTTAGTGACGGATGCACCAATAACGTTGAAATAGATAGTTTTTGCATGCATACTCAATCCTGGTAGAATTCCATAGCAAAGTACAAAGTTCGTATCGGATGCACCAATAACGTTGAAATAGATAGTTTTAGCATACAAACTCACTTCTGGTAGAATTCCATAGCAAAGTACAAAGTTAGTATCGGATGCACCAATTACGTTGAAATAGACAGTTTTAGCATGTTAACTCACTTCTGGTAGAATTCCATAGCAAAGTACAAAGTTAGTGACGGATGCACCAATAACGTTGAAATAGATAGTTTTGCATACAAACTCAATTCTGGTGGAATTCCATAGCAAAGTACAAAGTTAGTGACGGATGCACCAATTACGTTGAAATAGACAGTTTTTGCATACATACTCACTTCTGGTAGAATTCCATAGCAAAGTACAAAGTTAGTAACGGATGCACCAATTACGTTGAAATAGATAGTTTTTGCATGAAAACTCAATCCTGGTAGAATTCCATAGCATAGTACAAAGTTAGTAACGGATGCACCAATTACGTTGAAATAGACAGTTTTTGCATACAAACTCAATCCTGGTAGAATTCCATAGCAAAGTACAAAGTTAGTGACGGATGCACCAATAACGTTGAAATAGATAGTTTTTGCATGAAAACTCAATCCTGGTAGAATTCCATAGCATAGTACAAAAATAGTAACGGATGCACCAATTACGTTGAAATAGACAGTTTTAGCATACAAACTCACTTCTGGTAGAATTCCATAGCAAAGTACAAAGTTAGTAACGGATGCACCAATTACGTTGAAATAGACAGTTTTTGCATACAAACTCACTTCTGGTAGAATTCCATAGCAAAGTACAAAGTTAGTGACGGATGCACCAATTACGTTGAAATAGACAGTTTTTGCATACAAACTCACTTCTGGTAGAATTCCATAGCAAAGTACAAAGTTAGTGACGGATGCACCAATTACGTTGAAATAGACAGTTTTTGCATACAAACTCACTTCTGGTAGAATTCCATAGCAAAGTACAAAGTTAGTAACGGTTGCACCAATTACGTTGAAATTGATAGTTTTTGCATGAAAACTCAATCCTGGTAGAATTCCATAGCATAGTACAAAGTTAGTAACGGATGCACCAATTACGTTGAAATAGACAGTTTTTGCATACAAACTCAATCCTGGTAGAATTCCATAGCAAAGTACAAAGTTAGTGACGGATGCACCAATAACGTTGAAATAGATAGTTTTTGCATGAAAACTCAATCCTGGTAGAATTCCATAGCATAGTACAAAAATAGTAACGGATGCACCAATTACGTTGAAATAGACAGTTTTAGCATACAAACTCACTTCTGGTAGAATTCCATAGCAAAGTACAAAGTTAGTAACGGATGCACCAATTACGTTGAAATAGACAGTTTTTGCATACAAACTCACTTCTGGTAGAATTCCATAGCAAAGTACAAAGTTAGTGACGGATGCACCAATTACGTTGAAATAGACAGTTTTTGCATACAAACTCACTTCTGGTAGAATTCCATAGCAAAGTACAAAGTTAGTAACGGTTGCACCAATTACGTTGAAATTGATAGTTTTTGCATGAAAACTCAATCCTGGTAGAATTCCATAGCATAGTACAAAGTTAGTAACGGATGCACCAATTACGTTGAAATAGACAGTTTTTGCATACAAACTCACTTCTGGTAGAATTCCATAGCAAAGTACAAAGTTAGTGACGGATGCACCAATAACGTTGAAATAGATAGTTTTGCATACAAACTCAATTCTGGTGGAATTCCATAGCAAAGTACAAAGTTCGTATCGGATGCACCAATAACGTTGAAATAGATAGTTTTAGCATACAAACTCACTTCTGGTAGAATTCCATAGCAAAGTACAAAGTTCGTATCGGATGCACCAATAACGTTGAAATAGATAGTTTTAGCATACAAACTCAATTCTGGTAGAATTCCATAGCAAAGTACAAAGTTAGTAACGGATGCACCAATAACGTTGAAATAGATAGTTTTTGCATACAAACTCAATTCTGGTAGAATTCCATAGCAAAGTACAAAGTTAGTGACGGATGCACCAATAACGTTGAAATAGATAGTTTTGCATACAAACTCAATTCTGGTGGAATTCCATAGCAAAGTACAAAGTTCGTATCGGATGCACCAATAACGTTGAAATAGATAGTTTTAGCATACAAACTCACTTCTGGTAGAATTCCATAGCAAAGTACAAAGTTCGTATCGGATGCACCAATAACGTTGAAATAGATAGTTTTAGCATACAAACTCAATTCTGGTAGAATTCCATAGCAAAGTACAAAGTTAGTAACGGATGCACCAATAACGTTGAAATAGATAGTTTTTGCATACAAACTCAATTCTGGTAGAATTCCATAGCAAAGTACAAAGTTAGTGACGGATGCACCAATAACGTTGAAATAGATAGTTTTTGCATGAAAACTCAATCCTGGTAGAATTCCATAGCATAGTACAAAAATAGTAACGGATGCACCAATTACGTTGAAATAGACAGTTTTAGCATACAAACTCACTTCTGGTAGAATTCCATAGCAAAGTACAAAGTTAGTAACGGATGCACCAATTACGTTGAAATAGACAGTTTTTGCATACAAACTCACTTCTGGTAGAATTCCATAGCAAAGTACAAAGTTAGTGACGGATGCACCAATTACGTTGAAATAGACAGTTTTTGCATACAAACTCACTTCTGGTAGAATTCCATAGCAAAGTACAAAGTTAGTAACGGTTGCACCAATTACGTTGAAATTGATAGTTTTTGCATGAAAACTCAATCCTGGTAGAATTCCATAGCATAGTACAAAGTTAGTAACGGATGCACCAATTACGTTGAAATAGACAGTTTTTGCATACAAACTCAATCCTGGTAGAATTCCATAGCAAAGTACAAAGTTAGTGACGGATGCACCAATTACGTTGAAATAGATAGTTTTTGCATGAAAACTCAATCCTGGTAGAATTCCATAGCATAGTACAAAGTTAGTGACGGATGCACCAATTACGTTGAAATAGATAGTTTTTGCATACAAACTCACTTCTGGTAGAATTCCATAGCAAAGTACAAAGTTAGTGACGGATGCACCAATAACGTTGAAATAGATAGTTTTTGCATGAAAACTCACTTCTGGTAGAATTCCATAGCAAAGTACAAAGTTAGTGACGGATGCACCAATTACGTTGAAATAGACAGTTTTAGCATACAAACTCACTTCTGGTAGAATTCCATAGCAAAGTACAAAGTTAGTGACGGATGCACCAATAACGTTGAAATAGATAGTTTTTGCATGCATACTCAATCCTGGTAGAATTCCATAGCATAGTACAAAGTTAGTAACGGATGCACCAATTACGTTGAAATAGACAGTTTTAGCATGCAAACTCAATCCTGGTAGAATTCCATAGCAAAGTACAAAGTTCGTATCGGATGCACCAATTACGTTAAAATAGACAGTTTTAGCATACAAACTCACTTCTGGTAGAATTCCATAGCAAAGTACAAAGTTAGTGACGGATGCACCAATAACGTTGAAATAGATAGTTTTTGCATGCATACTCAATCCTGGTAGAATTCCATAGCATAGTACAAAGTTAGTAACGGATGCACCAATTACGTTGAAATAGACAGTTTTAGCATACAAACTCAATCCTGGTAGAATTCCATAGCAAAGTACAAAGTTAGTGACGGATGCACCAATAACGTTGAAATAGATAGTTTTTGCATGAAAACTCACTTCTGGTAGAATTCCATAGCAAAGTACAAAGTTAGTGACGGATGCACCAATTACGTTGAAATAGACAGTTTTAGCATACAAACTCACTTCTGGTAGAATTCCATAGCAAAGTACAAAGTTAGTGACGGATGCACCAATAACGTTGAAATAGATAGTTTTTGCATGCAAACTCAATCCTGGTAGAATTCCATAGCATAGTACAAAGTTAGTAACGGATGCACCAATTACGTTGAAATAGACAGTTTTAGCATACAAACTCAATCCTGGTAGAATTCCATAGCAAAGTACAAAGTTAGTGACGGATGCACCAATTACGTTGAAATAGATAGTTTTTGCATGAAAACTCAATCCTGGTAGAATTCCATAGCATAGTACAAAGTTAGTAACGGATGCACCAATTACGTTGAAATAGACAGTTTTAGCATGCAAACTCAATCCTGGTAGAATTCCATAGCAAAGTACAAAGTTCGTATCGGATGCACCAATTACGTTGAAATAGACAGTTTTAGCATACAAACTCACTTCTGGTAGAATTCCATAGCAAAGTACAAAGTTAGTGACGGATGCACCAATAACGTTGAAATAGATAGTTTTTGCATGAAAACTCACTTCTGGTAGAATTCCATAGCATAGTACAAAGTTAGTGACGGATGCACCAATTACGTTGAAATAGACAGTTTTAGCATGTAAACTCACTTCTGGTAGAATTCCATAGCAAAGTACAAAGTTAGTGACGGATGCACCAATAACGTTGAAATAGATAGTTTTTGCATGAAAACTCACTTCTGGTAGAATTCCATAGCAAAGTACAAAGTTAGTGACGGATGCACCAATAACGTTGAAATAGACAGTTTTAGCATACAAACTCACTTCTGGTAGAATTCCATAGCAAAGTACAAAGTTCGTATCGGATGCACCAATTACGTTAAAATAGACAGTTTTAGCATACAAACTCACTTCTGGTAGAATTCCATAGCAAAGTACAAAGTTAGTGACGGATGCACCAATAACGTTGAAATAGATAGTTTTTGCATGCATACTCAATCCTGGTAGAATTCCATAGCAAAGTACAAAGTTCGTATCGGATGCACCAATAACGTTGAAATAGATAGTTTTAGCATACAAACTCACTTCTGGTAGAATTCCATAGCAAAGTACAAAGTTAGTATCGGATGCACCAATTACGTTGAAATAGACAGTTTTAGCATGTTAACTCACTTCTGGTAGAATTCCATAGCAAAGTACAAAGTTAGTGACGGATGCACCAATAACGTTGAAATAGATAGTTTTGCATACAAACTCAATTCTGGTGGAATTCCATAGCAAAGTACAAAGTTAGTGACGGATGCACCAATTACGTTGAAATAGACAGTTTTTGCATACATACTCACTTCTGGTAGAATTCCATAGCAAAGTACAAAGTTAGTAACGGATGCACCAATTACGTTGAAATAGATAGTTTTTGCATGAAAACTCAATCCTGGTAGAATTCCATAGCATAGTACAAAGTTAGTAACGGATGCACCAATTACGTTGAAATAGACAGTTTTTGCATACAAACTCAATCCTGGTAGAATTCCATAGCAAAGTACAAAGTTAGTGACGGATGCACCAATAACGTTGAAATAGATAGTTTTTGCATACAAACTCAATTCTGGTGGAATTCCATAGCAAAGTACAAAGTTAGTGACGGATGCACCAATAACGTTGAAATAGATAGTTTTTGCATGAAAACTCAATCCTGGTAGAATTCCATAGCATAGTACAAAGTTAGTAACGGATGCACCAATTACGTTGAAATAGACAGTTTTAGCATGTAAACTCACTTCTGGTAGAATTCCATAGCAAAGTACAAAGTTAGTGACGGATGCACCAATAACGTTGAAATAGATAGTTTTTGCATACAAACTCACTTCTGGTAGAATTCCATAGCAAAGTACAAAGTTAGTAACGGATGCACGAATTACGTTGAAATAGACAGTTTTTGCATACAAACTCAATTCTGGTAGAATTCCATAGCAAAGTACAAAGTTAGTAACGGATGCACCAATAACGTTGAAATAGATAGTTTTTGCATACAAACTCAATTCTGGTAGAATTCCATAGCAAAGTACAAAGTTAGTGACGGATGCACCAATAACGTTGAAATAGATAGTTTTTGCATGAAAACTCAATCCTGGTAGAATTCCATAGCATAGTACAAAAATAGTAACGGATGCACCAATTACGTTGAAATAGACAGTTTTAGCATACAAACTCACTTCTGGTAGAATTCCATAGCAAAGTACAAAGTTAGTAACGGATGCACCAATTACGTTGAAATAGACAGTTTTTGCATACAAACTCACTTCTGGTAGAATTCCATAGCAAAGTACAAAGTTAGTGACGGATGCACCAATTACGTTGAAATAGACAGTTTTTGCATACAAACTCACTTCTGGTAGAATTCCATAGCAAAGTACAAAGTTAGTAACGGATGCACCAATTACGTTGAAATAGATAGTTTTTGCATGAAAACTCAATCCTGGTAGAATTCCATAGCATAGTACAAAGTTAGTAACGGATGCACCAATTACGTTGAAATAGACAGTTTTTGCATACAAACTCAATCCTGGTAGAATTCCATAGCAAAGTACAAAGTTAGTGACGGATGCACCAATTACGTTGAAATAGATAGTTTTTGCATGAAAACTCAATCCTGGTAGAATTCCATAGCATAGTACAAAGTTAGTGACGGATGCACCAATTACGTTGAAATAGATAGTTTTTGCATGAAAACTCAATCCTGGTAGAATTCCATAGCATAGTACAAAGTTAGTAACGGATGCACCAATTACGTTGAAATAGACAGTTTTAGCATGCAAACTCAATCCTGGTAGAATTCCATAGCAAAGTACAAAGTTCGTATCGGATGCACCAATTACGTTGAAATAGACAGTTTTAGCATACAAACTCACTTCTGGTAGAATTCCATAGCAAAGTACAAAGTTAGTGACGGATGCACCAATAACGTTGAAATAGATAGTTTTTGCATGAAAACTCACTTCTGGTAGAATTCCATAGCAAAGTACAAAGTTAGTGACGGATGCACCAATTACGTTGAAATAGACAGTTTTAGCATACAAACTCACTTCTGGTAGAATTCCATAGCAAAGTACAAAGTTAGTGACGGATGCACCAATAACGTTGAAATAGATAGTTTTTGCATGAAAACTCACTTCTGGTAGAATTCCATAGCAAAGTACAAAGTTAGTGACGGATGCACCAATAACGTTGAAATAGATAGTTTTTGCATGAAAACTCAATCCTGGTAGAATTCCATAGCAAAGTACAAAGTTAGTGACGGATGCACCAATAACGTTGAAATAGACAGTTTTAGCATACAAACTCAATCCTGGTAGAATTCCATAGCAAAGTACAAAGTTAGTGACGGATGCACCAATAACGTTGAAATAGATAGTTTTTGCATGCATACTCAATCCTGGTAGAATTCCATAGCATAGTACAAAGTTAGTAACGGATGCACCAATTACGTTGAAATAGACAGTTTTAGCATACAAACTCAATCCTGGTAGAATTCCATAGCAAAGTACAAAGTTAGTGACGGATGCACCAATAACGTTGAAATAGATAGTTTTTGCATGAAAACTCACTTCTGGTAGAATTCCATAGCAAAGTACAAAGTTAGTGACGGATGCACCAATTACGTTGAAATAGACAGTTTTAGCATACAAACTCACTTCTGGTAGAATTCCATAGCAAAGTACAAAGTTAGTGACGGATGCACCAATAACGTTGAAATAGATAGTTTTTGCATGAAAACTCAATCCTGGTAGAATTCCATAGCATAGTACAAAGTTAGTGACGGATGCACCAATTACGTTGAAATAGACAGTTTTAGCATACAAACTCACTTCTGGTAGAATTCCATAGCAAAGTACAAAGTTAGTGACGGATGCACCAATAACGTTGAAATAGATAGTTTTTGCATGCATACTCAATCCTGGTAGAATTCCATAGCATAGTACAAAGTTAGTAACGGATGCACCAATTACGTTGAAATAGACAGTTTTAGCATACAAACTCAATCCTGGTAGAATTCCATAGCAAAGTACAAAGTTAGTGACGGATGCACCAATAACGTTGAAATAGATAGTTTTTGCATGAAAACTCACTTCTGGTAGAATTCCATAGCAAAGTACAAAGTTAGTGACGGATGCACCAATTACGTTGAAATAGACAGTTTTAGCATACAAACTCACTTCTGGTAGAATTCCATAGCAAAGTACAAAGTTAGTGACGGATGCACCAATAACGTTGAAATAGACAGTTTTAGCATACAAACTCACTTCTGGTAGAATTCCATAGCAAAGTACAAAGTTAGTGACGGATGCACCAATTACGTTGAAATAGACAGTTTTAGCATACAAACTCAATCCTGGTAGAATTCCATAGCATAGTACAAAGTTAGTAACGGATGCACCAATTACGTTGAAATAGACAGTTTTAGCATACAAACTCAATCCTGGTAGAATTCCATAGCAAAGTACAAAGTTAGTGACGGATGCACCAATAACGTTGAAATAGATAGTTTTTGCATGAAAACTCAATCCTGGTAGAATTCCATAGCATAGTACAAAGTTAGTAACGGATGCACCAATTACGTTGAAATAGACAGTTTTAGCATACAAACTCAATCCTGGTAGAATTCCATAGCAAAGTACAAAGTTAGTGACGGATGCACCAATAACGTTGAAATAGACAGTTTTAGCATACAAACTCACTTCTGGTAGAATTCCATAGCAAAGTACAAAGTTAGTGACGGATGCACCAATAACGTTGAAATAGATAGTTTTTGCATGAAAACTCAATCCTGGTAGAATTCCATAGCATAGTACAAAGTTAGTAACGGATGCACCAATTACGTTGAAATAGACAGTTTTAGCATACAAACTCAATCCTGGTAGAATTCCATAGCAAAGTACAAAGTTAGTGACGGATGCACCAATTACGTTGAAATAGACAGTTTTAGCATACAAACTCACTTCTGGTAGAATTCCATAGCAAAGTACAAAGTTAGTGACGGATGCACCAATAACGTTGAAATAGACAGTTTTAGCATACAAACTCACTTCTGGTAGAATTCCATAGCAAAGTACAAAGTTAGTGACGGATGCACCAATTACGTTGAAATAGACAGTTTTAGCATACAAACTCAATCCTGGTAGAATTCCATAGCAAAGTACAAAGTTAGTGACGGATGCACCAATTACGTTGAAATAGACAGTTTTAGCATACAAACTCAATCCTGGTAGAATTCCATAGCATAGTACAAAGTTAGTAACGGATGCACCAATTACGTTGAAATAGACAGTTTTAGCATACAAACTCAATCCTGGTAGAATTCCATAGCAAAGTACAAAGTTAGTGACGGATGCACCAATAACGTTGAAATAGATAGTTTTTGCATGAAAACTCAATCCTGGTAGAATTCCATAGCATAGTACAAAGTTAGTAACGGATGCACCAATTACGTTGAAATAGACAGTTTTAGCATACAAACTCAATCCTGGTAGAATTCCATAGCAAAGTACAAAGTTAGTGACGGATGCACCAATAACGTTGAAATAGACAGTTTTAGCATACAAACTCACTTCTGGTAGAATTCCATAGCAAAGTACAAAGTTAGTGACGGATGCACCAATAACGTTGAAATAGATAGTTTTTGCATGAAAACTCAATCCTGGTAGAATTCCATAGCATAGTACAAAGTTAGTAACGGATGCACCAATTACGTTGAAATAGACAGTTTTTGCATGAAAACTCAATCCTGGTAGAATTCCATAGCAAAGTACAAAGTTAGTGACGGATGCACCAATTACGTTGAAATAGACAGTTTTAGCATACAAACTCACTTCTGGTAGAATTCCATAGCAAAGTACAAAGTTAGTGACGGATGCACCAATAACGTTGAAATAGATAGTTTTTGCATGAAAACTCAATCCTGGTAGAATTCCATAGCATAGTACAAAGTTAGTAACGGATGCACCAATTACGTTGAAATAGACAGTTTTAGCATACAAACTCAATCCTGGTAGAATTCCATAGCAAAGTACAAAGTTAGTGACGGATGCACCAATAACGTTGAAATAGATAGTTTTTGCATGAAAACTCACTTCTGGTAGAATTCCATAGCAAAGTACAAAGTTAGTGACGGATGCACCAATTACGTTGAAATAGATAGTTTTTGCATGCATACTCAATCCTGGTAGAATTCCATAGCATAGTACAAAGTTAGTAACGGATGCACCAATTACGTTGAAATAGACAGTTTTAGCATACAAACTCAATCCTGGTAGAATTCCATAGCAAAGTACAAAGTTAGTGACGGATGCACCAATAACGTTGAAATAGATAGTTTTTGCATGAAAACTCAATCCTGGTAGAATTCCATAGCAAAGTACAAAGTTAGTGACGGATGCACCAATTACGTTGAAATAGACAGTTTTAGCATACAAACTCACTTCTGGTAGAATTCCATAGCAAAGTACAAAGTTAGTGACGGATGCACCAATAACGTTGAAATAGATAGTTTTTGCATGAAAACTCAATCCTGGTAGAATTCCATAGCATAGTACAAAGTTAGTAACGGATGCACCAATTACGTTGAAATAGACAGTTTTAGCATACAAACTCAATCCTGGTAGAATTCCATAGCAAAGTACAAAGTTAGTGACGGATGCACCAATAACGTTGAAATAGATAGTTTTTGCATACAAACTCACTTCTGGTAGAATTCCATAGCAAAGTACAAAGTTAGTGACGGATGCACCAATAACGTTGAAATAGATAGTTTTTGCATGCATACTCAATCCTGGTAGAATTCCATAGCATAGTACAAAGTTAGTAACGGATGCACCAATTACGTTGAAATAGACAGTTTTAGCATACAAACTCAATCCTGGTAGAATTCCATAGCAAAGTACAAAGTTAGTGACGGATGCACCAATAACGTTGAAATAGATAGTTTTTGCATGAAAACTCAATCCTGGTAGAATTCCATAGCAAAGTACAAAGTTAGTGACGGATGCACCAATTACGTTGAAATAGACAGTTTTAGCATACAAACTCACTTCTGGTAGAATTCCATAGCAAAGTACAAAGTTAGTGACGGATGCACCAATAACGTTGAAATAGATAGTTTTTGCATGAAAACTCAATCCTGGTAGAATTCCATAGCATAGTACAAAGTTAGTAACGGATGCACCAATTACGTTGAAATAGACAGTTTTAGCATACAAACTCAATCCTGGTAGAATTCCATAGCAAAGTACAAAGTTAGTGACGGATGCACCAATAACGTTGAAATAGATAGTTTTTGCATGAAAACTCACTTCTGGTAGAATTCCATAGCAAAGTACAAAGTTAGTGACGGATGCACCAATTACGTTGAAATAGACAGTTTTAGCATACAAACTCACTTCTGGTAGAATTCCATAGCAAAGTACAAAGTTAGTGACGGATGCACCAATAACGTTGAAATAGATAGTTTTTGCATACAAACTCAATCCTGGTAGAATTCCATAGCATAGTACAAAGTTAGTAACGGATGCACCAATTACGTTGAAATAGACAGTTTTAGCATACAAACTCAATCCTGGTAGAATTCCATAGCAAAGTACAAAGTTAGTGACGGATGCACCAATAACGTTGAAATAGATAGTTTTTGCATGCATACTCAATCCTGGTAGAATTCCATAGCATAGTACAAAGTTAGTAACGGATGCACCAATTACGTTGAAATAGACAGTTTTAGCATACAAACTCAATCCTGGTAGAATTCCATAGCAAAGTACAAAGTTAGTGACGGATGCACCAATAACGTTGAAATAGATAGTTTTTGCATACAAACTCAATCCTGGTAGAATTCCATAGCATAGTACAAAGTTAGTAACGGATGCACCAATTACGTTGAAATAGACAGTTTTAGCATACAAACTCACTTCTGGTAGAATTCCATAGCATAGTACAAAGTTAGTGACGGATGCACCAATAACGTTGAAATAGATAGTTTTTGCATGCATACTCAATCCTGGTAGAATTCCATAGCATAGTACAAAGTTAGTAACGGATGCACCAATTACGTTGAAATAGACAGTTTTAGCATACAAACTCAATCCTGGTAGAATTCCATAGCAAAGTACAAAGTTCGTATCGGATGCACCAATTACGTTGAAATAGATAGTTTTTGCATGAAAACTCACTTCTGGTAGAATTCCATAGCAAAGTACAAAGTTAGTGACGGATGCACCAATTACGTTGAAATAGACAGTTTTAGCATACAAACTCACTTCTGGTAGAATTCCATAGCAAAGTACAAAGTTAGTGACGGATGCACCAATAACGTTGAAATAGATAGTTTTTGCATGCAAACTCAATCCTGGTAGAATTCCATAGCATAGTACAAAGTTAGTAACGGATGCACCAATTACGTTGAAATAGACAGTTTTAGCATACAAACTCAATCCTGGTAGAATTCCATAGCAAAGTACAAAGTTAGTGACGGATGCACCAATTACGTTGAAATAGATAGTTTTTGCATGAAAACTCAATCCTGGTAGAATTCCATAGCATAGTACAAAGTTAGTAACGGATGCACCAATTACGTTGAAATAGACAGTTTTAGCATGCAAACTCAATCCTGGTAGAATTCCATAGCAAAGTACAAAGTTCGTATCGGATGCACCAATTACGTTGAAATAGACAGTTTTAGCATACAAACTCACTTCTGGTAGAATTCCATAGCAAAGTACAAAGTTAGTGACGGATGCACCAATAACGTTGAAATAGATAGTTTTTGCATGAAAACTCACTTCTGGTAGAATTCCATAGCATAGTACAAAGTTAGTGACGGATGCACCAATTACGTTGAAATAGACAGTTTTAGCATGTAAACTCACTTCTGGTAGAATTCCATAGCAAAGTACAAAGTTAGTGACGGATGCACCAATTACGTTGAAATAGACAGTTTTAGCATACAAACTCACTTCTGGTAGAATTCCATAGCAAAGTACAAAGTTAGTGACGGATGCACCAATAACGTTGAAATAGATAGTTTTTGCATGAAAACTCACTTCTGGTAGAATTCCATAGCATAGTACAAAGTTAGTGACGGATGCACCAATTACGTTGAAATAGACAGTTTTAGCATGTAAACTCACTTCTGGTAGAATTCCATAGCAAAGTACAAAGTTAGTGACGGATGCACCAATTACGTTGAAATAGACAGTTTTTGCATACAAACTCAATTCTGGTGGAATTCCATAGCAAAGTACAAAGTTCGTATCGGATGCACCAATTACGTTGAAATAGACAGTTTTTGCATGAAAACTCACTTCTGGTAGAATTCCATAGCATAGTACAAAGTTAGTGACGGATGCACCAATTACGTTGAAATAGATAGTTTTTGCATGCATACTCAATCCTGGTAGAATTCCATAGCATAGTACAAAGTTAGTAACGGATGCACCAATTACGTTGAAATAGACAGTTTTAGCATACAAACTCAATCCTGGTAGAATTCCATAGCAAAGTACAAAGTTCGTATCGGATGCACCAATTACGTTGAAATAGACAGTTTTTGCATACAAACTCAATCCTGGTAGAATTCCATAGCAAAGTACAAAGTTAGTGACGGATGCACCAATAACGTTGAAATAGATAGTTTTTGCATACAAACTCAATCCTGGTAGAATTCCATAGCAAAGTACAAAGTTCGTATCGGATGCACCAATTACGTTGAAATAGACAGTTTTTGCATACAAACTCACTTCTGGTAGAATTCCATAGCAAAGTACAAAGTTAGTAACGGATGCACCAATAACGTTGAAATAGATAGTTTTTGCATGCATACTCAATCCTGGTAGAATTCCATAGCATAGTACAAAGTTAGTAACGGATGCACCAATTACGTTGAAATAGACAGTTTTAGCATACAAACTCAATCCTGGTAGAATTCCATAGCAAAGTACAAAGTTCGTATCGGATGCACCAATTACGTTGAAATAGACAGTTTTTGCATACAAACTCAATCCTGGTAGAATTCCATAGCAAAGTACAAAGTTAGTGACGGATGCACCAATAACGTTGAAATAGATAGTTTTTGCATACAAACTCAATTCTGGTGGAATTCCATAGCAAAGTACAAAGTTCGTATCGGATGCACCAATAACGTTGAAATAGATAGTTTTAGCATACAAACTCACTTCTGGTAGAATTCCATAGCAAAGTACAAAGTTCGTATCGGATGCACCAATTACGTTGAAATAGACAGTTTTAGCATACAAACTCACTTCTGGTAGAATTCCATAGCAAAGTACAAAGTTAGTATCGGATGCACCAATTACGTTGAAATAGACAGTTTTAGCATGTTAACTCACTTCTGGTAGAATTCCATAGCAAAGTACAAAGTTAGTGACGGATGCACCAATAACGTTGAAATAGATAGTTTTGCATACAAACTCAATTCTGGTGGAATTCCATAGCAAAGTACAAAGTTAGTGACGGATGCACCAATTACGTTGAAATAGACAGTTTTTGCATACAAACTCACTTCTGGTAGAATTCCATAGCAAAGTACAAAGTTAGTAACGGATGCACCAATTACGTTGAAATAGATAGTTTTTGCATGAAAACTCAATCCTGGTAGAATTCCATAGCATAGTACAAAGTTAGTAACGGATGCACCAATTACGTTGAAATAGACAGTTTTTGCATACAAACTCAATCCTGGTAGAATTCCATAGCAAAGTACAAAGTTAGTGACGGATGCACCAATAACGTTGAAATAGATAGTTTTTGCATACAAACTCAATTCTGGTGGAATTCCATAGCAAAGTACAAAGTTCGTATCGGATGCACCAATAACGTTGAAATAGATAGTTTTAGCATACAAACTCACTTCTGGTAGAATTCCATAGCAAAGTACAAAGTTCGTATCGGATGCACCAATTACGTTGAAATAGATAGTTTTTGCATGAAAACTCAATCCTGGTAGAATTCCATAGCATAGTACAAAGTTAGTAACGGATGCACCAATTACGTTGAAATAGACAGTTTTTGCATACAAACTCACTTCTGGTAGAATTCCATAGCAAAGTACAAAGTTAGTAACGGATGCACCAATAACGTTGAAATAGATAGTTTTTGCATACAAACTCAATTCTGGTGGAATTCCATAGCAAAGTACAAAGTTCGTATCGGATGCACCAATAACGTTGAAATAGATAGTTTTAGCATACAAACTCACTTCTGGTAGAATTCCATAGCAAAGTACAAAGTTAGTAACGGATGCACCAATTACGTTGAAATAGATAGTTTTTGCATGAAAACTCAATCCTGGTAGAATTCCATAGCATAGTACAAAGTTAGTAACGGATGCACCAATTACGTTGAAATAGACAGTTTTTGCATACAAACTCACTTCTGGTAGAATTCCATAGCAAAGTACAAAGTTAGTAACGGATGCACCAATAACGTTGAAATAGATAGTTTTTGCATACAAACTCAATTCTGGTGGAATTCCATAGCAAAGTACAAAGTTAGTGACGGATGCACCAATAACGTTGAAATAGATAGTTTTTGCATGAAAACTCAATCCTGGTAGAATTCCATAGCATAGTACAAAGTTAGTAACGGATGCACCAATTACGTTGAAATAGACAGTTTTAGCATGTAAACTCACTTCTGGTAGAATTCCATAGCAAAGTACAAAGTTAGTAACGGATGCACCAATTACGTTGAAATAGACAGTTTTTGCATACAAACTCACTTCTGGTAGAATTCCATAGCAAAGTACAAAGTTAGTGACGGATGCACCAATTACGTTGAAATAGACAGTTTTTGCATACAAACTCACTTCTGGTAGAATTCCATAGCATAGTACAAAGTTAGTAACGGATGCACCAATTACGTTGAAATAGATAGTTTTTGCATGAAAACTCAATCCTGGTAGAATTCCATAGCATAGTACAAAGTTAGTAACGGATGCACCAATTACGTTGAAATAGACAGTTTTTGCATACAAACTCAATCCTGGTAGAATTCCATAGCAAAGTACAAAGTTAGTAACGGATGCACCAATAACGTTGAAATAGATAGTTTTTGCATACAAACTCAATTCTGGTGGAATTCCATAGCAAAGTACAAAGTTAGTGACGGATGCACCAATAACGTTGAAATAGATAGTTTTTGCATGAAAACTCAATCCTGGTAGAATTCCATAGCATAGTACAAAGTTAGTAACGGATGCACCAATTACGTTGAAATAGATAGTTTTTGCATGAAAACTCAATCCTGGTAGAATTCCATAGCATAGTACAAAGTTAGTAACGGATGCACCAATTACGTTGAAATAGGACAGTTTTTGCATACAAACTCACTTCTGGTAGAATTCCATAGCAAAGTACAAAGTTAGTAACGGATGCACCAATAACGTTGAAATAGATAGTTTTTGCATACAAACTCAATTCTGGTGGAATTCCATAGCAAAGTACAAAGTTAGTGACGGATGCACCAATAACGTTGAAATAGATAGTTTTTGCATGAAAACTCAATCCTGGTAGAATTCCATAGCATAGTACAAAGTTAGTAACGGATGCACCAATTACGTTGAAATAGACAGTTTTAGCATGTAAACTCACTTCTGGTAGAATTCCATAGCAAAGTACAAAGTTAGTAACGGATGCACCAATTACGTTGAAATAGACAGTTTTTGCATACAAACTCACTTCTGGTAGAATTCCATAGCAAAGTACAAAGTTAGTAACGGATGCACCAATTACGTTGAAATAGATAGTTTTTGCATGAAAACTCAATCCTGGTAGAATTCCATAGCATAGTACAAAGTTAGTAACGGATGCACCAATTACGTTGAAATAGACAGTTTTTGCATACAAACTCAATCCTGGTAGAATTCCATAGCAAAGTACAAAGTTAGTGACGGATGCACCAATTACGTTGAAATAGATAGTTTTTGCATGAAAACTCAATCCTGGTAGAATTCCATAGCATAGTACAAAGTTAGTGACGGATGCACCAATTACCTTGAAATAGATAGTTTTTGCATGAAAACTCAATCCTGGTAGAATTCCATAGCATAGTACAAAGTTAGTAACGGATGCACCAATTACGTTGAAATAGACAGTTTTAGCATACAAACTCACTTCTGGTAGAATTCCATAGCAAAGTACAAAGTTAGTGACGGATGCACCAATAACGTTGAAATAGATAGTTTTTGCATGAAAACTCACTTCTGGTAGAATTCCATAGCAAAGTACAAAGTTAGTGACGGATGCACCAATTACGTTGAAATAGACAGTTTTAGCATACAAACTCACTTCTGGTAGAATTCCATAGCAAAGTACAAAGTTAGTGACGGATGCACCAATAACGTTGAAATAGATAGTTTTTGCATGCATACTCAATTCTGGTAGAATTCCATAGCATAGTACAAAGTTAGTAACGGATGCACCAATTACGTTGAAATAGACAGTTTTAGCATACAAACTCAATCCTGGTAGAATTCCATAGCAAAGTACAAAGTTCGTATCGGATGCACCAATTACGTTGAAATAGATAGTTTTTGCATACAAACTCACTTCTGGTAGAATTCCATAGCAAAGTACAAAGTTAGTAACGGATGCACCAATAACGTTGAAATAGATAGTTTTTGCATACAAACTCAATTCTGGTGGAATTCCATAGCAAAGTACAAAGTTAGTGACGGATGCACCAATAACGTTGAAAAAGATAGTTTTTGCATGAAAACTCAATCCTGGTAGAATTCCATAGCATAGTACAAAGTTAGTAACGGATGCACCAATTACGTTGAAATAGACAGTTTTTGCATACAAACTCACTTCTGGTAGAATTCCATAGCAAAGTACAAAGTTAGTAACGGATGCACCAATTACGTTGAAATAGATAGTTTTTGCATGAAAACTCAATCCTGGTAGAATTCCATAGCATAGTACAAAGTTAGTAACGGATGCACCAATTACGTTGAAATAGACAGTTTTAGCATACAAACTCAATCCTGGTAGAATTCCATAGCAAAGTACAAAGTTCGTATCGGATGCACCAATTACGTTGAAATAGATAGTTTTTGCATACAAACTCAATTCTGGTGGAATTCCATAGCAAAGTACAAAGTTAGTGACGGATGCACCAATAACGTTGAAAAAGATAGTTTTTGCATGTAAACTCACTTCTGGTAGAATTCCATAGCAAAGTACAAAGTTAGTAACGGATGCACCAATTACGTTGAAATAGACAGTTTTTGCATACAAACTCACTTCTGGTAGAATTCCATAGCAAAGTACAAAGTTAGTAACGGATGCACCAATTACGTTGAAATAGATAGTTTTTGCATGAAAACTCAATCCTGGTAGAATTCCATAGCATAGTACAAAGTTAGTAACGGATGCACCAATTACGTTGAAATAGACAGTTTTAGCATACAAACTCAATCCTGGTAGAATTCCATAGCAAAGTACAAAGTTCGTATCGGATGCACCAATTACGTTGAAATAGACAGTTTTTGCATACAAACTCACTTCTGGTAGAATTCCATAGCAAAGTACAAAGTTAGTAACGGATGCACCAATAACGTTGAAATAGATAGTTTTTGCATACAAACTCAATTCTGGTGGAATTCCATAGCAAAGTACAAAGTTAGTGACGGATGCACCAATAACGTTGAAATAGATAGTTTTTGCATGAAAACTCAATCCTGGTAGAATTCCATAGCATAGTACAAAGTTAGTAACGGATGCACCAATTACGTTGAAATAGACAGTTTTAGCATGTAAACTCACTTCTGGTAGAATTCCATAGCAAAGTACAAAGTTAGTAACGGATGCACCAATTACGTTGAAATAGACAGTTTTTGCATACAAACTCACTTCTGGTAGAATTCCATAGCAAAGTACAAAGTTAGTGACGGATGCACCAATTACGTTGAAATAGACAGTTTTTGCATACAAACTCACTTCTGGTAGAATTCCATAGCAAAGTACAAAGTTAGTGACGGATGCACCAATTACCTTGAAATAGATAGTTTTTGCATGAAAACTCAATCCTGGTAGAATTCCATAGCAAAGTACAAAGTTAGTAACGGATGCACCAATAACGTTGAAATAGACAGTTTTAGCATACAAACTCACTTCTGGTAGAATTCCATAGCAAAGTACAAAGTTAGTGACGGATGCACCAATTACGTTGAAATAGACAGTTTTAGCATACAAACTCACTTCTGGTAGAATTCCATAGCAAAGTACAAAGTTAGTGACGGATGCACCAATAACGTTGAAATAGATAGTTTTTGCATGCATACTCAATTCTGGTAGAATTCCATAGCATAGTACAAAGTTAGTAACGGATGCACCAATTACGTTGAAATAGACAGTTTTAGCATACAAACTCAATCCTGGTAGAATTCCATAGCAAAGTACAAAGTTAGTGACGGATGCACCAATAACGTTGAAATAGACAGTTTTAGCATACAAACTCACTTCTGGTAGAATTCCATAGCAAAGTACAAAGTTAGTAACGGATGCACCAATTACGTTGAAATAGACAGTTTTAGCATGCAAACTCAATCCTGGTAGAATTCCATAGCAAAGTACAAAGTTCGTATCGGATGCACCAATTACGTTGAAATAGACAGTTTTAGCATACAAACTCACTTCTGGTAGAATTCCATAGCAAAGTACAAAGTTAGTGACGGATGCACCAATAACGTTGAAATAGATAGTTTTTGCATGAAAACTCACTTCTGGTAGAATTCCATAGCATAGTACAAAGTTAGTGACGGATGCACCAATTACGTTGAAATAGACAGTTTTAGCATACAAACTCAATCCTGGTAGAATTCCATAGCAAAGTACAAAGTTAGTAACGGATGCACCAATAACGTTGAAATAGACAGTTTTAGCATACAAACTCACTTCTGGTAGAATTCCATAGCAAAGTACAAAGTTAGTGACGGATGCACCAATAACGTTGAAATAGATAGTTTTTGCATGAAAACTCACTTCTGGTAGAATTCCATAGCAAAGTACAAAGTTAGTGACGGATGCACCAATTACGTTGAAATAGATAGTTTTTGCATGAAAACTCACTTCTGGTAGAATTCCATAGCAAAGTACAAAGTTAGTGACGGATGCACCAATTACGTTGAAATAGACAGTTTTAGCATACAAACTCACTTCTGGTAGAATTCCATAGCAAAGTACAAAGTTAGTGACGGATGCACCAATAACGTTGAAATAGATAGTTTTTGCATGAAAACTCACTTCTGGTAGAATTCCATAGCAAAGTACAAAGTTAGTGACGGATGCACCAATTACGTTGAAATAGACAGTTTTAGCATACAAACTCACTTCTGGTAGAATTCCATAGCAAAGTACAAAGTTAGTGACGGATGCACCAATAACGTTGAAATAGATAGTTTTTGCATGCAAACTCAATCCTGGTAGAATTCCATAGCATAGTACAAAGTTAGTAACGGATGCACCAATTACGTTGAAATAGACAGTTTTTGCATACAAACTCAATCCTGGTAGAATTCCATAGCAAAGTACAAAGTTAGTGACGGATGCACCAATAACGTTGAAATAGATAGTTTTTGCATACAAACTCAATTCTGGTGGAATTCCATAGCAAAGTACAAAGTTCGTATCGGATGCACCAATTACGTTGAAATAGACAGTTTTAGCATACAAACTCAATCCTGGTAGAATTCCATAGCAAAGTACAAAGTTAGTAACGGATGCACCAATAACGTTGAAATAGACAGTTTTAGCATACAAACTCACTTCTGGTAGAATTCCATAGCAAAGTACAAAGTTAGTGACGGATGCACCAATAACGTTGAAATAGATAGTTTTTGCATGAAAACTCACTTCTGGTAGAATTCCATAGCAAAGTACAAAGTTAGTGACGGATGCACCAATAACGTTGAAATAGATAGTTTTTGCATACAAACTCAATCCTGGTAGAATTCCATAGCATAGTACAAAGTTAGTGACGGATGCACCAATTACGTTGAAATAGACAGTTTTAGCATACAAACTCACTTCTGGTAGAATTCCATAGCAAAGTACAAAGTTAGTGACGGATGCACCAATAACGTTGAAATAGATAGTTTTTGCATGAAAACTCACTTCTGGTAGAATTCCATAGCAAAGTACAAAGTTAGTGACGGATGCACCAATTACGTTGAAATAGACAGTTTTAGCATACAAACTCACTTCTGGTAGAATTCCATAGCAAAGTACAAAGTTAGTGACGGATGCACCAATAACGTTGAAATAGATAGTTTTTGCATGCAAACTCAATCCTGGTAGAATTCCATAGCATAGTACAAAGTTAGTAACGGATGCACCAATTACGTTGAAATAGACAGTTTTTGCATACAAACTCAATCCTGGTAGAATTCCATAGCAAAGTACAAAGTTAGTGACGGATGCACCAATAACGTTGAAATAGATAGTTTTTGCATACAAACTCAATTCTGGTAGAATTCCATAGCAAAGTACAAAGTTAGTATCGGATGCACCAATTACGTTGAAATAGACAGTTTTAGCATGTTAACTCACTTCTGGTAGAATTCCATAGCAAAGTACAAAGTTAGTGACGGATGCACCAATAACGTTGAAATAGATAGTTTTGCATACAAACTCAATTCTGGTGGAATTCCATAGCAAAGTACAAAGTTAGTGACGGATGCACCAATTACGTTGAAATAGACAGTTTTTGCATACAAACTCACTTCTGGTAGAATTCCATAGCAAAGTACAAAGTTAGTAACGGATGCACCAATTACGTTGAAATAGATAGTTTTTGCATGAAAACTCACTTCTGGTAGAATTCCATAGCAAAGTACAAAGTTAGTGACGGATGCACCAATTACGTTGAAATAGACAGTTTTAGCATACAAACTCACTTCTGGTAGAATTCCATAGCAAAGTACAAAGTTAGTGACGGATGCACCAATAACGTTGAAATAGATAGTTTTTGCATGAAAACTCACTTCTGGTAGAATTCCATAGCATAGTACAAAGTTAGTAACGGATGCACCAATTACGTTGAAATAGACAGTTTTTGCATACAAACTCAATCCTGGTAGAATTCCATAGCAAAGTACAAAGTTAGTGACGGATGCACCAATAACGTTGAAATAGATAGTTTTTGCATACAAACTCAATTCTGGTGGAATTCCATAGCAAAGTACAAAGTTCGTATCGGATGCACCAATAACGTTGAAATAGATAGTTTTAGCATACAAACTCACTTCTGGTAGAATTCCATAGCAAAGTACAAAGTTCGTATCGGATGCACCAATTACGTTGAAATAGACAGTTTTAGCATGTAAACTCACTTCTGGTAGAATTCCATAGCAAAGTACAAAGTTAGTGACGGATGCACCAATAACGTTGAAATAGATAGTTTTTGCATGCATACTCAATCCTGGTAGAATTCCATAGCATAGTACAAAGTTAGTAACGGATGCACCAATTACGTTGAAATAGACAGTTTTAGCATACAAACTCAATCCTGGTAGAATTCCATAGCAAAGTACAAAGTTAGTGACGGATGCACCAATAACGTTGAAATAGATAGTTTTTGCATGAAAACTCAATCCTGGTAGAATTCCATAGCATAGTACAAAGTTAGTAACGGATGCACCAATTACGTTGAAATAGACAGTTTTAGCATGCAAACTCAATCCTGGTAGAATTCCATAGCAAAGTACAAAGTTCGTATCGGATGCACCAATTACGTTGAAATAGACAGTTTTTGCATACAAACTCACTTCTGGTAGAATTCCATAGCAAAGTACAAAGTTAGTGACGGATGCACCAATAACGTTGAAATAGATAGTTTTTGCATGAAAACTCACTTCTGGTAGAATTCCATAGCATAGTACAAAGTTAGTGACGGATGCACCAATTACGTTGAAATAGACAGTTTTAGCATGTAAACTCACTTCTGGTAGAATTCCATAGCAAAGTACAAAGTTAGTGACGGATGCACCAATAACGTTGAAATAGATAGTTTTTGCATGAAAACTCACTTCTGGTAGAATTCCATAGCAAAGTACAAAGTTAGTGACGGATGCACCAATTACGTTGAAATAGACAGTTTTAGCATACAAACTCACTTCTGGTAGAATTCCATAGCAAAGTACAAAGTTAGTGACGGATGCACCAATAACGTTGAAATAGATAGTTTTTGCATGAAAACTCACTTCTGGTAGAATTCCATAGCAAAGTACAAAGTTAGTGACGGATGCACCAATTACGTTGAAATAGACAGTTTTAGCATACAAACTCACTTCTGGTAGAATTCCATAGCAAAGTACAAAGTTAGTGACGGATGCACCAATAACGTTGAAATAGATAGTTTTTGCATGCAAACTCAATCCTGGTAGAATTCCATAGCATAGTACAAAGTTAGTAACGGATGCACCAATTACGTTGAAATAGACAGTTTTTGCATACAAACTCAATCCTGGTAGAATTCCATAGCAAAGTACAAAGTTAGTGACGGATGCACCAATAACGTTGAAATAGATAGTTTTTGCATACAAACTCAATTCTGGTGGAATTCCATAGCAAAGTACAAAGTTCGTATCGGATGCACCAATAACGTTGAAATAGATAGTTTTAGCATACAAACTCACTTTTGGTAGAATTCCATAGCAAAGTACAAAGTTAGTATCGGATGCACCAATTACGTTGAAATAGACAGTTTTAGCATGTTAACTCACTTCTGGTAGAATTCCATAGCAAAGTACAAAGTTAGTGACGGATGCACCAATAACGTTGAAATAGATAGTTTTGCATACAAACTCAATTCTGGTGGAATTCCATAGCAAAGTACAAAGTTAGTGACGGATGCACCAATTACGTTGAAATAGACAGTTTTTGCATACAAACTCACTTCTGGTAGAATTCCATAGCAAAGTACAAAGTTCATATCGGATGCACCAATTACGTTGAAATAGACAGTTTTAGCATACAAACTCAATTCTGGTGGAATTCCATAGCAAAGTACAAAGTTAGTAACGGATGCACCAATTACGTTGAAATAGATAGTTTTTGCATGAAAACTCAATCCTGGTAGAATTCCATAGCATAGTACAAAGTTAGTAACGGATGCACCAATTACGTTGAAATAGACAGTTTTTGCATACAAACTCAATCCTGGTAGAATTCCATAGCAAAGTACAAAGTTAGTGACGGATGCACCAATAACGTTGAAATAGATAGTTTTTGCATACAAACTCAATTCTGGTGGAATTCCATAGCAAAGTACAAAGTTCGTATCGGATGCACCAATAACGTTGAAATAGATAGTTTTAGCATACAAACTCACTTCTGGTAGAATTCCATAGCAAAGTACAAAGTTCGTATCGGATGCACCAATTACGTTGAAATAGACAGTTTTAGCATGTAAACTCACTTCTGGTAGAATTCCATAGCAAAGTACAAAGTTAGTGACGGATGCACCAATTACGTTGAAATAGACAGTTTTTGCATACAAACTCAATTCTGGTAGAATTCCATAGCAAAGTACAAAGTTAGTAACGGATGCAGCAATTACGTTGAAATAGACAGTTTTTGCATACAAACTCAATTCTGGTAGAATTCCATAGCAAAGTACAAAGTTAGTAACGGATGCACCAATTACGTTGAAATAGATAGTTTTAGCATGCAAACTCAATCCTGGTAGAATTCCATAGCAAAGTACAAAGTTAGTAACGGATGCAGCAATTACGTTGAAATAGACAGTTTTTGCATACAAACTCAATTCTGGTAGAATTCCATAGCAAAGTACAAAGTTAGTAACGGATGCACCAATTACGTTGAAATAGATAGTTTTAGCATGAAAACTCAATCCTGGTAGAATTCCATAGCATAGTACAAAGTTAGTAACGGATGCACCAATTACGTTGAAATAGACAGTTTTAGCATGCAAACTCAATCCTGGTAGAATTCCATAGCAAAGTACAAAGTTCGTATCGGATGCACCAATTACGTTGAAATAGACAGTTTTAGCATGTAAACTCACTTCTGGTAGAATTCCATAGCAAAGTACAAAGTTAGTGACGGATGCACCAATAACGTTGAAATAGATAGTTTTAGCATACAAACTCACTTCTGGTAGAATTCCATAGCAAAGTACAAAGTTAGTGACGGATGCACCAATAACGTTGAAATAGATAGTTTTTGCATGCAAACTCAATCCTGGTAGAATTCCATAGCAAAGTACAAAGTTAGTGACGGATGCACCAATTACGTTGAAATAGACAGTTTTTGCATACAAACTCACTTCTGGTAGAATTCCATAGCAAAGTACAAAGTTAGTGACGGTGCACCAATAACGTTGAAATAGATAGTTTTTGCATGCAAACTCAATCCTGGTAGAATTCCATAGCAAAGTACAAAGTTAGTGACGGATGCACCAATTTAGTTGAAATAGACAGTTTTTGCATGTAAACTCACTTCTGGTAGAATTCCATAGCAAAGTACAAAGTTCGTATCGGATGCACCAATTACGTTGAAATAGACAGTTTTAGCATGTAAACTCACTTCTGGTAGAATTCCATAGCAAAGTACAAAGTTAGTGACGGATGCACCAATTACGTTGAAATAGACAGTTTTAGCATACAAACTCACTTCTGGTAGAATTCCATAGCAAAGTACAAAGTTAGTGACGGATGCACCAATAACGTTGAAATAGATAGTTTTTGCATGCAAACTCAATCCTGGTAGAATTCCATAGCAAAGTACAAAGTTAGTGACGGATGCACCAATTACGTTGAAATAGACAGTTTTTGCATACAAACTCACTTCTGGTAGAATTCCATAGCAAAGTACAAAGTTAGTGACGGATGCACCAATAACGTTGAAATAGATAGTTTTTGCATACAAACTCAATTCTGGTGGAATTCCATAGCAAAGTACAAAGTTCGTATCGGATGCACCAATAACGTTGAAATAGATAGTTTTAGCATACAAACTCACTTCTGGTAGAATTCCATAGCAAAGTACAAAGTTCGTATCGGATGCACCAATTACGTTGAAATAGACAGTTTTAGCATGTAAACTCACTTCTGGTAGAATTCCATAGCAAAGTACAAAGTTAGTGACGGATGCACCAATTACGTTGAAATAGACAGTTTTAGCATACAAACTCACTTCTGGTAAAATTCCATAGCAAAGTACAAAGTTAGTAACGGATGCACCAATTACGTTGAAATAGACAGTTTTTGCATACAAACTCAATTCTGGTAGAATTCCATAGCAAAGTACAAAGTTAGTAACGGATGCACCAATTACGTTGAAATAGATAGTTTTAGCATGCAAACTCAATCCTGGTAGAATTCCATAGCAAAGTACAAAGTTAGTAACGGATGCACCAATTACGTTGAAATAGATAGTTTTAGCATGCAAACTCAATTCTGGTAGAATTCCATAGCAAAGTACAAAGTTAGTAACGGATGCAGCAATTACGTTGAAATAGACAGTTTTTGCATACAAACTCAATTCTGGTAGAATTCCATAGCAAAGTACAAAGTTAGTGACGGATGCACCAATAACGTTGAAATAGATAGTTTTTGCATGCAAACTCAATCCTGGTAGAATTCCATAGCAAAGTACAAAGTTAGTAACGGATGCACCAATTACGTTGAAATAGATAGTTTAAGCATACAAACTCAATCCTGGTAGAATTCCATAGCAAAGTACAAAGTTAGTAACGGATGCACCAATTACGTTGAAATAGATAGTTTTAGCATGCAAACTCGATTCTGGTAGAATTCCATAGCAAAGTACAAAGTTAGTAACGGATGCACCAATTACGTTGAAATAGACAGTTTTTGCATACAAACTCAATTCTGGTAGAATTCCATAGCAAAGTACAAAGTTAGTAACGGATGCACCAATTACGTTGAAATAGATAGTTTTAGCATGCAAACTCAATTCTGGTAGAATTCCATAGCAAAGTACAAAGTTAGTAACGGATGCACCAATTACGTTGAAATAGACAGTTTTTGCATACAAACTCAATTCTGGTAGAATTCCATAGCAAAGTACAAAGTTAGTAACGGATGCACCAATTACGTTGAAATAGATAGTTTTAGCATGCAAACTCAATTCTGGTAGAATTCCATAGCAAAGTACAAAGT
Organism: Anopheles moucheti; assembly: GCF_943734755.1. Taxonomy (NCBI): domain Eukaryota; kingdom Metazoa; phylum Arthropoda; class Insecta; order Diptera; family Culicidae; genus Anopheles; species Anopheles moucheti. The sequence goes on from NW_026453635.1 coordinate 171,076, forward strand.
TAGTACAAAGTTAGTATTTGGGGCGGCCCGGTGGCATGATGGTAGCGGAGCCGGTCTTCACACGAACGGACCGGACCAAAATCCCATCCGGACCAATCCCCCGTAGCAAGGACTGACTATCCTGCTACGTGGTAAAAATAAGTCGATACGGCCAGGCCGTTCTAACGAAACAAAAAAAAAAAAAAAAAAAAAAAAAGTTAGTAACGGATGCAGCAATTACGTTGAAATAGACAGTTTTTGCATACAAACTCAATTCTGGTAGAATTCCATAGCAAAGTACAAAGTTAGTAACGGATGCACCAATTACGTTGAAATAGATAGTTTAAGCATACAAACTCAATCCTGGTAGAATTCCATAGCAAAGTACAAAGTTAGTAACGGATGCACCAATTACGTTGAAATAGATAGTTTTAGCATGCAAACTCAATTCTGGTAGAATTCCATAGCAAAGTACAAAGTTAGTAACGGATGCAGCAATTACGTTGAAATAGACAGTTTTTGCATACAAACTCAATTCTGGTAGAATTCCATAGCAAAGTACAAAGTTAGTGACGGATGCACCAATAACGTTGAAATAGATAGTTTTTGCATGCAAACTCAATCCTTTTAGAATTCCATAGCAAAGTACAAAGTTAGTAACGGATGCACCAATTACGTTGAAATAGATAGTTTAAGCATACAAACTCAATCCTGGTAGAATTCCATAGCAAAGTACAAAGTTAGTAACGGATGCACCAATTACGTTGAAATAGATAGTTTTAGCATGCAAACTCATTTCTGGTAGAATTCCATAGCAAAGTACAAAGTTAGTAACGGATGCAGCAATTACGTTGAAATAGACAGTTTTTGCATACAAACTCAATTCTGGTAGAATTCCATAGCAAAGTACAAAGTTAGTGACGGATGCACCAATAACGTTGAAATAGATAGTTTTTGCATGCAAACTCAATCCTGGTAGAATTCCATAGCAAAGTACAAAGTTAGTAACGGATGCACCAATTACGTTGAAATAGATAGTTTAAGCATACAAACTCAATCCTGGTAGAATTCCATAGCAAAGTACAAAGTTAGTAACGGATGCACCAATAACGTTGAAATAGATAGTTTTTGCATGCAAACTCAATCCTGGTAGAATTCCATAGCAAAGTACAAAGTTAGTAACGGATGCACCAATTACGTTGAAATAGATAGTTTAAGCATACAAACTCAATCCTGGTAGAATTCTATAGCAAAGTACAAAGTTAGTAACGGATGCACCAATTACGTTGAAATAGATAGTTTTAGCATGCAAACTCAATTCTGGTAGAATTCCATAGCAAAGTACAAAGTTAGTAACGGATGCAGCAATAACGTTGAAATAGACAGTTTTTGCATACAAACTCAATTCTGGTAGAATTCCATAGCAAAGTACAAAGTTAGTAACGGATGCAGCAATTACGTTGAAATAGACAGTTTTTGCATACAAACTCAATTCTGGTAGAATTCCATAGCAAAGTACAAAGTTAGTAACGGATGCACCAATTACGTTGAAATAGATAGTTTAAGCATACAAACTCAATCCTGGTAGAATTCTATAGCAAAGTACAAAGTTAGTAACGGATGCACCAATTACGTTGAAATAGATAGTTTTAGCATGCAAACTCAATTCTGGTAGAATTCCATAGCAAAGTACAAAGTTAGTAACGGATGCACCAATTACGTTGAAATAGATAGTTTTAGCATGCAAACTCAATTCTGGTAGAATTCCATAGCAAAGTACAAAGTTAGTAACGGATGCAGCAATTACGTTGAAATAGACAGTTTTTGCATACAAACTCAATTCTGGTAGAATTCCATAGCAAAGTACAAAGTTAGTAACGGATGCACCAATTACGTTGAAATAGATAGTTTAAGCATACAAACTCAATCCTGGTAGAATTCCATAGCAAAGTACAAAGTTCATAACGGATGCACCAATTACGTTGAAATAGATAGTTTTAGCATGCAAACTCAATTCTGGTAGAATTCCATAGCAATGTACAAAGTTCGTAACGGATGCACCAATTTAGTTGAAATAGACAGTTTTTGCATGTAAACTCAATCCTGGTAGAATTCCATAGCAATGTACAAAGTTCGTAACGGATGCACCAATTTAGTTGAAATAGACAGTTTTTGCATGTAAACTCAATCCTGGTAGAATTCCATAGCAAAGTACAAAGTTCATAACGGATGCACCAATTTAGTTGAAATAGACAGTTTTTGCATGTAAACTCAATCCTGGTAGAATTCCATAGCAAAGTACAAAGTTCATAACGGATGCACCAATTTAGTTGAAATAGACAGTTTTTGCATGTAAACTCAATCCTGGTAGAATTCCATAGCAAAGTACAAAGTTCATAACGGATGCACCAATTTAGTTGAAATAGACAGTTTTTGCATGTAAACTCAATCCTGGTAGAATTCCATAGCAAAGTACAAAGTTCATAACGGATGCACCAATTTAGTTGAAATAGACAGTTTTTGCATGTAAACTCAATCCTGGTAGAATTCCATAGCAAAGTACAAAGTTCATAACGGATGCACCAATTTAGTTGAAATAGACAGTTTTTGCATGTAAACTCAATCCTGGTAGAATTCCATAGCAAAGTACAAAGTTCGTATCGGATGCACCAATTTAGTTGAAATAGACAGTTTTTGCATGTAAACTCAATCCTGGTAGAATTCCATAGCAAAGTACAAAGTTCATAACGGATGCACCAATTTAGTTGAAATAGACAGTTTTTTGCATGTAAACTCAATCCTGGTAGAATTCCATAGCAAAGTACAAAGTTCGTATCGGATGCACCAATTTAGTTGAAATAGACAGTTTTTGCATGTAAACTCAATCCTGGTAGAATTCCATAGCAAAGTACAAAGTTCGTATCGGATGCACCAATTTAGTTGAAATAGACAGTTTTTGCATGTAAACTCAATCCTGGTAGAATTCCATAGCAATGTACAAAGTTCGTAACGGATGCACCAATTTAGTTGAAATAGACAGTTTTTGCATGTAAACTCAATCCTGGTAGAATTCCATAGCAAAGTACAAAGTTCATAACGGATGCACCAATTTAGTTGAAATAGACAGTTTTTGCATGTAAACTCAATCCTGGTAGAATTCCATAGCAAAGTACAAAGTTCATAACGGATGCACCAATTTAGTTGAAATAGACAGTTTTTGCATGTAAACTCAATCCTGGTAGAATTCCATAGCAATGTACAAAGTTCGTAACGGATGCACCAATTTAGTTGAAATAGACAGTTTTTGCATGTAAACTCAATCCTGGTAGAATTCCATAGCAAAGTACAAAGTTCATAACGGATGCACCAATTTAGTTGAAATAGACAGTTTTTGCATGTAAACTCAATCCTGGTAGAATTCCATAGCAAAGTACAAAGTTAGTAACGGATGCAGCAATTACGTTGAAATAGACAGTTTTTGCATACAAACTCAATTCTGGTAGAATTCTATAGCAAAGTACAAAGTTAGTAACGGATGCACCAATTACGTTGAAATAGATAGTTTTAGCATGCAAACTCAATTCTGGTAGAATTCCATAGCAAAGTACAAAGTTAGTAACGGATGCACCAATTACGTTGAAATAGATAGTTTTAGCATGCAAACTCAATTCTGGTAGAATTCCATAGCAAAGTACAAAGTTAGTAACGGATGCAGCAATTACGTTGAAATAGACAGTTTTTGCATACAAACTCAATTCTGGTAGAATTCCATAGCAAAGTACAAAGTTAGTAACGGATGCACCAATTACGTTGAAATAGATAGTTTTAGCATGCAAACTCAATTCTGGTAGAATTCCATAGCAATGTACAAAGTTCGTAACGGATGCACCAATTTAGTTGAAATAGACAGTTTTTGCATGTAAACTCAATCCTGGTAGAATTCCATAGCAATGTACAAAGTTCGTAACGGATGCACCAATTTAGTTGAAATAGACAGTTTTTGCATGTAAACTCAATCCTGGTAGAATTCCATAGCAAAGTACAAAGTTCATAACGGATGCACCAATTTAGTTGAAATAGACAGTTTTTGCATGTAAACTCAATCCTGGTAGAATTCCATAGCAAAGTACAAAGTTCATAACGGATGCACCAATTTAGTTGAAATAGACAGTTTTTGCATGTAAACTCAATCCTGGTAGAATTCCATAGCAAAGTACAAAGTTCATAACGGATGCACCAATTTAGTTGAAATAGACAGTTTTTGCATGTAAACTCAATCCTGGTAGAATTCCATAGCAAAGTACAAAGTTCATAACGGATGCACCAATTTAGTTGAAATAGACAGTTTTTGCATGTAAACTCAATCCTGGTAGAATTCCATAGCAAAGTACAAAGTTCGTATCGGATGCACCAATTTAGTTGAAATAGACAGTTTTTGCATGTAAACTCAATCCTGGTAGAATTCCATAGCAAAGTACAAAGTTCGTATCGGATGCACCAATTTAGTTGAAATAGACAGTTTTTGCATGTAAACTCAATCCTGGTAGAATTCCATAGCAATGTACAAAGTTCGTAACGGATGCACCAATTTAGTTGAAATAGACAGTTTTTGCATGTAAACTCAATCCTGGTAGAATTCCATAGCAAAGTACAAAGTTCATAACGGATGCACCAATTTAGTTGAAATAGACAGTTTTTGCATGTAAACTCAATCCTGGTAGAATTCCATAGCAAAGTACAAAGTTCATAACGGATGCACCAATTTAGTTGAAATAGACAGTTTTTGCATGTAAACTCAATCCTGGTAGAATTCCATAGCAATGTACAAAGTTCGTAACGGATGCACCAATTTAGTTGAAATAGACAGTTTTTGCATGTAAACTCAATCCTGGTAGAATTCCATAGCAAAGTACAAAGTTCATAACGGATGCACCAATTTAGTTGAAATAGACAGTTTTTGCATGTAAACTCAATCCTGGTAGAATTCCATAGCAAAGTACAAAGTTCATAACGGATGCACCAATTTAGTTGAAATAGACAGTTTTTGCATGTAAACTCAATCCTGGTAGAATTCCATAGCAAAGTACAAAGTTCGTATCGGATGCACCAATTTAGTTGAAATAGACAGTTTTTGCATGTAAACTCAATCCTGGTAGAATTCCATAGCAAAGTACAAAGTTCATAACGGATGCACCAATTACGTTGAAATAGACAGTTTTTGCATGTAAACTCAATCCTGGTAGAATTCCATAGCAAAGTACAAAGTTCATAACGGATGCACCAATTTAGTTGAAATAGACAGTTTTTGCATGTAAACTCAATCCTGGTAGAATTCCATAGCAAAGTACAAAGTTCGTATCGGATGCACCAATTTAGTTGAAATAGACAGTTTTTGCATGTAAACTCAATCCTGGTAGAATTCCATAGCAAAGTACAAAGTTCGTAACGGATGCACCAATTTAGTTGAAATAGACAGTTTTTGCATGTAAACTCAATCCTGGTAGAATTCCATAGCAAAGTACAAAGTTCGTATCGGATGCACGAATTTAGTTGAAATAGACAGTTTTTGCATGTAAACTCAATCCTGGTAGAATTCCATAGCAAAGTACAAAGTTCGTAACGGATGCACCAATTTAGTTGAAATAGACAGTTTTTGCATGTAAACTCAATCCTGGTAGAATTCCATAGCAAAGTACAAAGTTCGTAACGGATGCACCAATTTAGTTGAAATAGACAGTTTTTGCATGTAAACTCAATCCTGGTAGAATTCCATAGCAAAGTACAAAGTTCGTAACGGATGCACCAATTTAGTTGAAATAGACAGTTTTTGCATGTAAACTCAATCCTGGTAGAATTCCATAGCAAAGTACAAAGTTCGTAACGGATGCACCAATTTAGTTGAAATAGACAGTTTTTGCATGTAAACTCAATCCTGGTAGAATTCCATAGCAAAGTACAAAGTTCATAACGGATGCACCAATTTAGTTGAAATAGACAGTTTTTGCATGTAAACTCAATCCTGGTAGAATTCCATAGCAAAGTACAAAGTTCGTAACGGATGCACCAATTTAGTTGAAATAGACAGTTTTTGCATGTAAACTCAATCCTGGTAGAATTCCATAGCAAAGTACAAAGTTCGTAACGGATGCACCAATTTAGTTGAAATAGACAGTTTTTGCATGTAAACTCAATCCTGGTAGAATTCCATAGCAAAGTACAAAGTTCATAACGGATGCACCAATTTAGTTGAAATAGACAGTTTTTGCATGTAAACTCAATCCTGGTAGAATTCCATAGCAAAGTACAAAGTTCATAACGGATGCACCAATTTAGTTGAAATAGACAGTTTTTGCATGTAAACTCAATCCTGGTAGAATTCCATAGCAAAGTACAAAGTTCGTAACGGATGCACCAATTTAGTTGAAATAGACAGTTTTTGCATGTAAACTCAATCCTGGTAGAATTCCATAGCAAAGTACAAAGTTCGTTTTGGATGCACCAATTTAGTTGAAATAGACAGTTTTTGCATGTAAACTCAATCCTGGTAGAATTCCATAGCAAAGTACAAAGTTCATAACGGATGCACCAATTTAGTTGAAATAGACAGTTTTTGCATGTAAACTCAATCCTGGTAGAATTCCATAGCAAAGTACAAAGTTCATAACGGATGCACCAATTTAGTTGAAATAGACAGTTTTTGCATGTAAACTCAATCCTGGTAGAATTCCATAGCAATGTACAAAGTTCATAACGGATGCACCAATTTAGTTGAAATAGACAGTTTTTGCATGTAAACTCAATCCTGGTAGAATTCCATAGCAAAGTACAAAGTTCATAACGGATGCACCAATTTAGTTGAAATAGACAGTTTTTGCATGTAAACTCAATCCTGGTAGAATTCCATAGCAATGTACAAAGTTCATAACGGATGCACCAATTTAGTTGAAATAGACAGTTTTTGCATGTAAACTCAATCCTGGTAGAATTCCATAGCAAAGTACAAAGTTCGTTTTGGATGCACCAATTTAGTTGAAATAGACAGTTTTTGCATGTAAACTCAATCCTGGTAGAATTCCATAGCAAAGTACAAAGTTCATAACGGATGCACCAATTTAGTTGAAATAGACAGTTTTTGCATGTAAACTCAATCCTGGTAGAATTCCATAGCAAAGTACAAAGTTCATAACGGATGCACCAATTTAGTTGAAATAGACAGTTTTTGCATGTAAACTCAATCCTGGTAGAATTCCATAGCAATGTACAAAGTTCATAACGGATGCACCAATTTAGTTGAAATAGACAGTTTTTGCATGTAAACTCAATCCTGGTAGAATTCCATAGCAAAGTACAAAGTTCGTAACGGATGCACCAATTTAGTTGAAATAGACAGTTTTTGCATGTAAACTCAATCCTGGTAGAATTCCATAGCAAAGTACAAAGTTCATAACGGATGCACCAATTTAGTTGAAATAGACAGTTTTTGCATGTAAACTCAATCCTGGTAGAATTCCATAGCAATGTACAAAGTTCATAACGGATGCACCAATTTAGTTGAAATAGACAGTTTTTGCATGTAAACTCAATCCTGGTAGAATTCCATAGCAAAGTACAAAGTTCGTTTTGGATGCACCAATTTAGTTGAAATAGACAGTTTTTGCATGTAAACTCAATCCTGGTAGAATTCCATAGCAAAGTACAAAGTTCATAACGGATGCACCAATTTAGTTGAAATAGACAGTTTTTGCATGTAAACTCAATCCTGGTAGAATTCCATAGCAAAGTACAAAGTTCATAACGGATGCACCAATTTAGTTGAAATAGACAGTTTTTGCATGTAAACTCAATCCTGGTAGAATTCCATAGCAATGTACAAAGTTCATAACGGATGCACCAATTTAGTTGAAATAGACAGTTTTTGCATGTAAACTCAATCCTGGTAGAATTCCATAGCAAAGTACAAAGTTCGTTTTGGATGCACCAATTTAGTTGAAATAGACAGTTTTTGCATGTAAACTCAATCCTGGTAGAATTCCATAGCAAAGTACAAAGTTCATAACGGATGCACCAATTTAGTTGAAATAGACAGTTTTTGCATGTAAACTCAATCCTGGTAGAATTCCATAGCAAAGTACAAAGTTCATAACGGATGCACCAATTTAGTTGAAATAGACAGTTTTTGCATGTAAACTCAATCCTGGTAGAATTCCATAGCAAAGTACAAAGTTCATAACGGATGCACCAATTTAGTTGAAATAGACAGTTTTTGCATGTAAACTCAATCCTGGTAGAATTCCATAGCAAAGTACAAAGTTCATAACGGATGCACCAATTTAGTTGAAATAGACAGTTTTTGCATGTAAACTCAATCCTGGTAGAATTCCATAGCAAAGTACAAAGTTCATAACGGATGCACCAATTTAGTTGAAATAGACAGTTTTTGCATGTAAACTCAATCCTGGTAGAATTCCATAGCAATGTACAAAGTTCATAACGGATGCACCAATTTAGTTGAAATAGACAGTTTTTGCATGTAAACTCAATCCTGGTAGAATTCCATAGCAAAGTACAAAGTTCGTAACGGATGCACCAATTTAGTTGAAATAGACAGTTTTTGCATGTAAACTCAATCCTGGTAGAATTCCATAGCAAAGTACAAAGTTCATAACGGATGCACCAATTTAGTTGAAATAGACAGTTTTTGCATGTAAACTCAATCCTGGTAGAATTCCATAGCAATGTACAAAGTTCATAACGGATGCACCAATTTAGTTGAAATAGACAGTTTTTGCATGTAAACTCAATCCTGGTAGAATTCCATAGCAAAGTACAAAGTTCGTTTTGGATGCACCAATTTAGTTGAAATAGACAGTTTTTGCATGTAAACTCAATCCTGGTAGAATTCCATAGCAAAGTACAAAGTTCATAACGGATGCACCAATTTAGTTGAAATAGACAGTTTTTGCATGTAAACTCAATCCTGGTAGAATTCCATAGCAAAGTACAAAGTTCATAACGGATGCACCAATTTAGTTGAAATAGACAGTTTTTGCATGTAAACTCAATCCTGGTAGAATTCCATAGCAATGTACAAAGTTCATAACGGATGCACCAATTTAGTTGAAATAGACAGTTTTTGCATGTAAACTCAATCCTGGTAGAATTCCATAGCAAAGTACAAAGTTCGTTTTGGATGCACCAATTTAGTTGAAATAGACAGTTTTTGCATGTAAACTCAATCCTGGTAGAATTCCATAGCAAAGTACAAAGTTCATAACGGATGCACCAATTTAGTTGAAATAGACAGTTTTTGCATGTAAACTCAATCCTGGTAGAATTCCATAGCAAAGTACAAAGTTCATAACGGATGCACCAATTTAGTTGAAATAGACAGTTTTTGCATGTAAACTCAATCCTGGTAGAATTCCATAGCAAAGTACAAAGTTCGTTTTGGATGCACCAATTTAGTTGAAATAGACAGTTTTTGCATGTAAACTCAATCCTGGTAGAATTCCATAGCAAAGTACAAAGTTCGTAACGGATGCACCAATTTAGTTGAAATAGACAGTTTTTGCATGTAAACTCAATCCTGGTAAAATTCCATAGCAAAGTACAAAGTTCGTAACGGATGCACCAATTTAGTTGTAATAGACAGTTTTTGCATGTAAACTCAATCCTGGTAGAATTCCATAGCAAAGTACAAAGTTCGTAACGGATGCACCAATTTAGTTGAAATAGACAGTTTTTGCATGTAAACTCAATCCTGGTAGAATTCCATAGCAAAGTACAAAGTTCATAACGGATGCACCAATTTAGTTGAAATAGACAGTTTTTGCATGTAAACTCAATCCTGGTAGAATTCCATAGCAAAGTACAAAGTTCGTAACGGATGCACCAATTTAGTTGAAATAGACAATTTTTTGCATGTAAACTCAATCCTGGTAGAATTCCATAGCAAAGTACAAAGTTCGTTTTGGATGCACCAATTTAGTTGAAATAGACAGTTTTTGCATGTAAACTCAATCCTGGTAGAATTCCATAGCAAAGTACAAAGTTCGTTTTGGATGCACCAATTTAGTTGAAATAGACAGTTTTTGCATGTAAACTCAATCCTGGTAGAATTCCATAGCAATGTACAAAGTTCATAACGGATGCACCAATTTAGTTGAAATAGACAGTTTTTGCATGTAAACTCAATCCTGGTAGAATTCCATAGCAAAGTACAAAGTTCGTTTTGGATGCACCAATTTAGTTGAAATAGACAGTTTTTGCATGTAAACTCAATCCTGGTAGAATTCCATAGCAAAGTACAAAGTTCATAACGGATGCACCAATTTAGTTGAAATAGACAGTTTTTGCATGTAAACTCAATCCTGGTAGAATTCCATAGCAAAGTACAAAGTTCATAACGGATGCACCAATTTAGTTGAAATAGACAGTTTTTGCATGTAAACTCAATCCTGGTAGAATTCCATAGCAAAGTACAAAGTTCATAACGGATGCACCAATTTAGTTGAAATAGACAGTTTTTGCATGTAAACTCAATCCTGGTAGAATTCCATAGCAAAGTACAAAGTTCGTAACGGATGCACCAATTTAGTTGAAATAGACAGTTTTTGCATGTAAACTCAATCCTGGTAGAATTCCATAGCAATGTACAAAGTTCATAACGGATGCACCAATTTAGTTGAAATAGACAGTTTTTGCATGTAAACTCAATCCTGGTAGAATTCCATAGCAAAGTACAAAGTTCGTTTTGAATGCACCAATTTAGTTGAAATAGACAGTTTTTGCATGTAAACTCAATCCTGGTAGAATTCCATAGCAAAGTACAAAGTTCGTAACGGATGCACCAATTTAGTTGAAATAGACAGTTTTTGCATGTAAACTCAATCCTGGTAGAATTCCATAGCAAAGTACAAAGTTCATAACGGATGCACCAATTTAGTTGAAATAGACAGTTTTTGCATGTAAACTCAATCCTGGTAGAATTCCATAGCAAAGTACAAAGTTCATAACGGATGCACCAATTTAGTTGAAATAGACAGTTTTTGCATGTAAACTCAATCCTGGTAGAATTCCATAGCAAAGTACAAAGTTCATAACGGATGCACCAATTTAGTTGAAATAGACAGTTTTTGCATGTAAACTCAATCCTGGTAGAATTCCATAGCAAAGTACAAAGTTCGTAACGGATGCACCAATTTAGTTGAAATAGACAGTTTTTGCATGTAAACTCAATCCTGGTAGAATTCCATAGCAAAGTACAAAGTTCGTAACGGATGCACCAATTTAGTTGAAATAGACAGTTTTTGCATGTAAACTCAATCCTGGTAGAATTCCATAGCAAAGTACAAAGTTCGTATCGGATGCACCAATTTAGTTGAAATAGACAGTTTTTGCATGTAAACTCAATCCTGGTAGAATTCCATAGCAAAGTACAAAGTTCGTAACGGATGCACCAATTTAGTTGAAATAGACAGTTTTTGCATGTAAACTCAATCCTGGTAGAATTCCATAGCAAAGTACAAAGTTCATAACGGATGCACCAATTTAGTTGAAATAGACAGTTTTTGCATGTAAACTCAATCCTGGTAGAATTCCATAGCAAAGTACAAAGTTCATAACGGATGCACCAATTTAGTTGAAATAGACAGTTTTTGCATGTAAACTCAATCCTGGTAGAATTCCATAGCAAAGTACAAAGTTCGTAACGGATGCACCAATTTAGTTGAAATAGACGGCTTTTGCATGTAAACTCAATCCTGGTAGAATTCCATAGCAAAGTACAAAGTTCATAACGGATGCACCAATTTAGTTGAAATAGACAGTTTTTGCATGTAAACTCAATCCTGGTAGAATTCCATAGCAAAGTACAAAGTTCATAACGGATGCACCAATTTAGTTGAAATAGACAGTTTTTGCATGTAAACTCAATCCTGGTAGAATTCCATAGCAAAGTACAAAGTTCATAACGGATGCACCAATTTAGTTGAAATAGACAGTTTTTGCATGTAAACTCAATCCTGGTAGAATTCCATAGCAAAGTACAAAGTTCATAACGGATGCACCAATTTAGTTGAAATAGACAGTTTTTGCATGTAAACTCAATCCTGGTAGAATTCCATAGCAAAGTACAAAGTTCGTAACGGATGCACCAATTTAGTTGAAATAGACAGTTTTTGCATGTAAACTCAATCCTGGTAGAATTCCATAGCAAAGTACAAAGTTCGTAACGGATGCACCAATTTAGTTGAAATAGACAGTTTTTGCATGTAAACTCAATCCTGGTAGAATTCCATAGCAAAGTACAAAGTTCGTAACGGATGCACCAATTTAGTTGAAATAGACAGTTTTTGCATGTAAACTCAATCCTGGTAGAATTCCATAGCAAAGTACAAAGTTCATAACGGATGCACCAATTTAGTTGAAATAGACAGTTTTTGCATGTAAACTCAATCCTGGTAGAATTCCATAGCAAAGTACAAAGTTCATAACGGATGCACTAATTTAGTTGAAATAGACAGTTTTTGCATGTAAACTCAATCCTGGTAGAATTCCATAGCAAAGTACAAAGTTCATAACGGATGCACCAATTTAGTTGAAATAGACAGTTTTTGCATGTAAACTCAATCCTGGTAGAATTCCATAGCAAAGTACAAAGTTCGTATCGGATGCACGAATTTAGTTGAAATAGACAGTTTTTGCATGTAAACTCAATCCTGGTAGAATTCCATAGCAAAGTACAAAGTTCATAACAGATGCACCAATTTAGTTGAAATAGACAGTTTTTGCATGTAAACTCAATCCTGGTAGAATTCCATAGCAAAGTACAAAGTTCATAACGGATGCACCAATTTAGTTGAAATAGACAGTTTTTGCATGTAAACTCAATCCTGGTAGAATTCCATAGCAAAGTACAAAGTTCGTATCGGATGCACGAATTTAGTTGAAATAGACAGTTTTTGCATGTAAACTCAATCCTGGTAGAATTCCATAGCAAAGTACAAAGTTCATAACAGATGCACCAATTTAGTTGAAATAGACAGTTTTTGCATGTAAACTCAATCCTGGTAGAATTCCATAGCAAAGTACAAAGTTCATAACGGATGCACCAATTTAGTTGAAATAGACAGTTTTTGCATGTAAACTCAATCCTGGTAGAATTCCATAGCAAAGTACAAAGTTCATAACGGATGCACCAATTTAGTTGAAATAGACAGTTTTTGCATGTAAACTCAATCCTGGTAGAATTCCATAGCAAAGTACAAAGTTCGTAACGGATGCACCAATTTAGTTGAAATAGACAGTTTTTGCATGTAAACTCAATCCTGGTAGAATTCCATAGCAAAGTACAAAGTTCATAACGGATGCACCAATTTAGTTGAAATAGACAGTTTTTGCATGTAAACTCAATCCTGGTAGAATTCCATAGCAAAGTACAAAGTTCGTAACGGATGCACCAATTTAGTTGAAATAGACAGTTTTTGCATGTAAACTCAATCCTGGTAGAATTCCATAGCAAAGTACAAAGTTCGTATCGGATGCACGAATTTAGTTGAAATAGACGGCTTTTGCATGTAAACTCAATCCTGGTAGAATTCCATAGCAAAGTACAAAGTTCGTAACGGATGCACCAATTTAGTTGAAATAGACAGTTTTTGCATGTAAACTCAATCCTGGTAGAATTCCATAGCAAAGTACAAAGTTCATAACGGATGCACCAATTTAGTTGAAATAGACAGTTTTTGCATGTAAACTCAATCCTGGTAGAATTCCATAGCAAAGTACAAAGTTCGTAACGGATGCACCAATTTAGTTGAAATAGACAGTTTTTGCATGTAAACTCAATCCTGGTAGAATTCCATAGCAAAGTACAAAGTTCGTATCGGATGCACGAATTTAGTTGAAATAGACGGCTTTTGCATGTAAACTCAATCCTGGTAGAATTCCATAGCAAAGTACAAAGTTCGTAACGGATGCACCAATTTAGTTGAAATAGACAGTTTTTGCATGTAAACTCAATCCTGGTAGAATTCCATAGCAAAGTACAAAGTTCATAACGGATGCACCAATTTAGTTGAAATAGACAGTTTTTGCATGTAAACTCAATCCTGGTAGAATTCCATAGCAAAGTACAAAGTTCGTAACGGATGCACCAATTTAGTTGAAATAGACAGTTTTTGCATGTAAACTCAATCCTGGTAGAATTCCATAGCAAAGTACAAAGTTCGTAACGGATGCACCAATTTAGTTGAAATAGACAGTTTTTGCATGTAAACTCAATCCTGGTAGAATTCCATAGCAAAGTACAAAGTTCATAACGGATGCACCAATTTAGTTGAAATAGACAGTTTTTGCATGTAAACTCAATCCTGGTAGAATTCCATAGCAAAGTACAAAGTTCGTAACGGATGCACCAATTTAGTTGAAATAGACAGTTTTTGCATGTAAACTCAATCCTGGTAGAATTCCATAGCAAAGTACAAAGTTCGTAACGGATGCACCAATTTAGTTGAAATAGACAGTTTTTGCATGTAAACTCAATCCTGGTAGAATTCCATAGCAAAGTACAAAGTTCGTAACGGATGCACCAATTTAGTTGAAATAGACAGTTTTTGCATGTAAACTCAATCCTGGTAGAATTCCATAGCAAAGTACAAAGTTCGTATCGGATGCACGAATTTAGTTGAAATAGACGGCTTTTGCATGTAAACTCAATCCTGGTAGAATTCCATAGCAAAGTACAAAGTTCGTAACGGATGCACCAATTTAGTTGAAATAGACAGTTTTTGCATGTAAACTCAATCCTGGTAGAATTCCATAGCAAAGTACAAAGTTCATAACGGATGCACCAATTTAGTTGAAATAGACAGTTTTTGCATGTAAACTCAATCCTGGTAGAATTCCATAGCAAAGTACAAAGTTCGTAACGGATGCACCAATTTAGTTGAAATAGACAGTTTTTGCATGTAAACTCAATCCTGGTAGAATTCCATAGCAAAGTACAAAGTTCGTAACGGATGCACCAATTTAGTTGAAATAGACAGTTTTTGCATGTAAACTCAATCCTGGTAGAATTCCATAGCAAAGTACAAAGTTCATAACGGATGCACCAATTTAGTTGAAATAGACAGTTTTTGCATGTAAACTCAATCCTGGTAGAATTCCATAGCAAAGTACAAAGTTCGTAACGGATGCACCAATTTAGTTGAAATAGACAGTTTTTGCATGTAAACTCAATCCTGGTAGAATTCCATAGCAAAGTACAAAGTTCGTAACGGATGCACCAATTTAGTTGAAATAGACGGCTTTTGCATGTAAACTCAATCCTGGTAGAATTCCATAGCAAAGTACAAAGTTCATAACAGATGCACCAATTTAGTTGAAATAGACAGTTTTTGCATGTAAACTCAATCCTGGTAGAATTCCATAGCAAAGTACAAAGTTCATAACGGATGCACCAATTTAGTTGAAATAGACAGTTTTTGCATGTAAACTCAATCCTGGTAGAATTCCATAGCAAAGTACAAAGTTCGTATCGGATGCACGAATTTAGTTGAAATAGACAGTTTTTGCATGTAAACTCAATCCTGGTAGAATTCCATAGCAAAGTACAAAGTTCATAACAGATGCACCAATTTAGTTGAAATAGACAGTTTTTGCATGTAAACTCAATCCTGGTAGAATTCCATAGCAAAGTACAAAGTTCATAACGGATGCACCAATTTAGTTGAAATAGACAGTTTTTGCATGTAAACTCAATCCTGGTAGAATTCCATAGCAAAGTACAAAGTTCATAACGGATGCACCAATTTAGTTGAAATAGACAGTTTTTGCATGTAAACTCAATCCTGGTAGAATTCCATAGCAAAGTACAAAGTTCGTAACGGATGCACCAATTTAGTTGAAATAGACAGTTTTTGCATGTAAACTCAATCCTGGTAGAATTCCATAGCAAAGTACAAAGTTCATAACGGATGCACCAATTTAGTTGAAATAGACAGTTTTTGCATGTAAACTCAATCCTGGTAGAATTCCATAGCAAAGTACAAAGTTCGTAACGGATGCACCAATTTAGTTGAAATAGACAGTTTTTGCATGTAAACTCAATCCTGGTAGAATTCCATAGCAAAGTACAAAGTTCGTATCGGATGCACGAATTTAGTTGAAATAGACGGCTTTTGCATGTAAACTCAATCCTGGTAGAATTCCATAGCAAAGTACAAAGTTCGTAACGGATGCACCAATTTAGTTGAAATAGACAGTTTTTGCATGTAAACTCAATCCTGGTAGAATTCCATAGCAAAGTACAAAGTTCATAACGGATGCACCAATTTAGTTGAAATAGACAGTTTTTGCATGTAAACTCAATCCTGGTAGAATTCCATAGCAAAGTACAAAGTTCGTAACGGATGCACCAATTTAGTTGAAATAGACAGTTTTTGCATGTAAACTCAATCCTGGTAGAATTCCATAGCAAAGTACAAAGTTCGTATCGGATGCACGAATTTAGTTGAAATAGACGGCTTTTGCATGTAAACTCAATCCTGGTAGAATTCCATAGCAAAGTACAAAGTTCGTAACGGATGCACCAATTTAGTTGAAATAGACAGTTTTTGCATGTAAACTCAATCCTGGTAGAATTCCATAGCAAAGTACAAAGTTCATAACGGATGCACCAATTTAGTTGAAATAGACAGTTTTTGCATGTAAACTCAATCCTGGTAGAATTCCATAGCAAAGTACAAAGTTCGTAACGGATGCACCAATTTAGTTGAAATAGACAGTTTTTGCATGTAAACTCAATCCTGGTAGAATTCCATAGCAAAGTACAAAGTTCGTAACGGATGCACCAATTTAGTTGAAATAGACAGTTTTTGCATGTAAACTCAATCCTGGTAGAATTCCATAGCAAAGTACAAAGTTCATAACGGATGCACCAATTTAGTTGAAATAGACAGTTTTTGCATGTAAACTCAATCCTGGTAGAATTCCATAGCAAAGTACAAAGTTCGTAACGGATGCACCAATTTAGTTGAAATAGACAGTTTTTGCATGTAAACTCAATCCTGGTAGAATTCCATAGCAAAGTACAAAGTTCGTAACGGATGCACCAATTTAGTTGAAATAGACAGTTTTTGCATGTAAACTCAATCCTGGTAGAATTCCATAGCAAAGTACAAAGTTCGTAACGGATGCACCAATTTAGTTGAAATAGACAGTTTTTGCATGTAAACTCAATCCTGGTAGAATTCCATAGCAAAGTACAAAGTTCATAACGGATGCACCAATTTAGTTGAAATAGACAGTTTTTGCATGTAAACTCAATCCTGGTAGAATTCCATAGCAAAGTACAAAGTTCGTAACGGATGCACCAATTTAGTTGAAATAGACAGTTTTTGCATGTAAACTCAATCCTGGTAGAATTCCATAGCAAAGTACAAAGTTCGTATCGGATGCACGAATTTAGTTGAAATAGACGGCTTTTGCATGTAAACTCAATCCTGGTAGAATTCCATAGCAAAGTACAAAGTTCGTAACGGATGCACCAATTTAGTTGAAATAGACAGTTTTTGCATGTAAACTCAATCCTGGTAGAATTCCATAGCAAAGTACAAAGTTCATAACGGATGCACCAATTTAGTTGAAATAGACAGTTTTTGCATGTAAACTCAATCCTGGTAGAATTCCATAGCAAAGTACAAAGTTCGTAACGGATGCACCAATTTAGTTGAAATAGACAGTTTTTGCATGTAAACTCAATCCTGGTAGAATTCCATAGCAAAGTACAAAGTTCGTAACGGATGCACCAATTTAGTTGAAATAGACAGTTTTTGCATGTAAACTCAATCCTGGTAGAATTCCATAGCAAAGTACAAAGTTCATAACGGATGCACCAATTTAGTTGAAATAGACAGTTTTTGCATGTAAACTCAATCCTGGTAGAATTCCATAGCAAAGTACAAAGTTCGTAACGGATGCACCAATTTAGTTGAAATAGACAGTTTTTGCATGTAAACTCAATCCTGGTAGAATTCCATAGCAAAGTACAAAGTTCGTAACGGATGCACCAATTTAGTTGAAATAGACGGCTTTTGCATGTAAACTCAATCCTGGTAGAATTCCATAGCAAAGTACAAAGTTCATAACGGATGCACCAATTTAGTTGAAATAGACAGTTTTTGCATGTAAACTCAATCCTGGTAGAATTCCATAGCAAAGTACAAAGTTCATAACGGATGCACCAATTTAGTTGAAATAGACAGTTTTTGCATGTAAACTCAATCCTGGTAGAATTCCATAGCAAAGTACAAAGTTCATAACGGATGCACCAATTTAGTTGAAATAGACAGTTTTTGCATGTAAACTCAATCCTGGTAGAATTCCATAGCAAAGTACAAAGTTCGTAACGGATGCACCAATTTAGTTGAAATAGACAGTTTTTGCATGTAAACTCAATCCTGGTAGAATTCCATAGCAAAGTACAAAGTTCATAACGGATGCACCAATTTAGTTGAAATAGACAGTTTTTGCATGTAAACTCAATCCTGGTAGAATTCCATAGCAAAGTACAAAGTTCATAACGGATGCACTAATTTAGTTGAAATAGACAGTTTTTGCATGTAAACTCAATCCTGGTAGAATTCCATAGCAAAGTACAAAGTTCGTAACGGATGCACCAATTTAGTTGAAATAGACAGTTTTTGCATGTAAACTCAATCCTGGTAGAATTCCATAGCAAAGTACAAAGTTCGTAACGGATGCACCAATTTAGTTGAAATAGACAGTTTTTGCATGTAAACTCAATCCTGGTAGAATTCCATAGCAAAGTACAAAGTTCATAACGGATGCACCAATTTAGTTGAAATAGACAGTTTTTGCATGTAAACTCAATCCTGGTAGAATTCCATAGCAAAGTACAAAGTTCGTAACGGATGCACCAATTTAGTTGAAATAGACAGTTTTTGCATGTAAACTCAATCCTGGTAGAATTCCATAGCAAAGTACAAAGTTCATAACGGATGCACCAATTTAGTTGAAATAAACAGTTTTTGCATGTAAACTCAATCCTGGTAGAATTCCATAGCAAAGTACAAAGTTCGTAACGGATGCACCAATTTAGTTGAAATAGACAGTTTTTGCATGTAAACTCAATCCTGGTAGAATTCCATAGCAAAGTACAAAGTTCGTATCGGATGCACCAATTTAGTTGAAATAGACAGTTTTTGCATGTAAACTCAATCCTGGTAGAATTCCATAGCAAAGTACAAAGTTCGTAACGGATGCACCAATTTAGTTGAAATAGACAGTTTTTGCATGTAAACTCAATCCTGGTAGAATTCCATAGCAAAGTACAAAGTTCGTAACGGATGCACCAATTTAGTTGAAATAGACAGTTTTTGCATGTAAACTCAATCCTGGTAGAATTCCATAGCAAAGTACAAAGTTCGTAACGGATGCACCAATTTAGTTGAAATAGACAGTTTTTGCATGTAAACTCAATCCTGGTAGAATTCCATAGCAAAGTACAAAGTTCATAACGGATGCACCAATTTAGTTGAAATAGACAGTTTTTGCATGTAAACTCAATCCTGGTAGAATTCCATAGCAAAGTACAAAGTTCGTAACGGATGCACCAATTTAGTTGAAATAGACAGTTTTTGCATGTAAACTCAATCCTGGTAGAATTCCATAGCAAAGTACAAAGTTCATAACGGATGCACCAATTTAGTTGAAATAGACAGTTTTTGCATGTAAACTCAATCCTGGTAGAATTCCATAGCAAAGTACAAAGTTCGTTTTGGATGCACCAATTTAGTTGAAATAGACAGTTTTTGCATGTAAACTCAATCCTGGTAGAATTCCACAGCAAAGTACAAAGTTCATAACGGATGCACCAATTTAGTTGAAATAGACAGTTTTTGCATGTAAACTCAATCCTGGTAGAATTCCATAGCAAAGTACAAAGTTCGTAACGGATGCACCAATTTAGTTGAAATAGACAGTTTTTGCATGTAAACTCAATCCTGGTAGAATTCCATAGCAAAGTACAAAGTTCATAACGGATGCACCAATTTAGTTGAAATAGACAGTTTTTGCATGTAAACTCAATCCTGGTAGAATTCCATAGCAAAGTACAAAGTTCGTTTTGGATGCACCAATTTAGTTGAAATAGACAGTTTTTGCATGTAAACTCAATCCTGGTAGAATTCCATAGCAAAGTACAAAGTTCATAACGGATGCACCAATTTAGTTGAAATAGACAGTTTTTGCATGTAAACTCAATCCTGGTAGAATTCCATAGCAAAGTACAAAGTTCGTTTTGGATGCACCAATTTAGTTGAAATAGACAGTTTTTGCATGTAAACTCAATCCTGGTAGAATTCCACAGCAAAGTACAAAGTTCATAACGGATGCACCAATTTAGTTGAAATAGACAATTTTTGCATGTAAACTCAATCCTGGTAGAATTCCATAGCAAAGTACAAAGTTCGTAACGGATGCACCAATTTAGTTGAAATAGACAGTTTTTGCATGTAAACTCAATCCTGGTAGAATTCCATAGCAAAGTACAAAGTTCATAACGGATGCACCAATTTAGTTGAAATAGACAGTTTTTGCATGTAAACTCAATCCTGGTAGAATTCCATAGCAAAGTACAAAGTTCGTAACGGATGCACCAATTTAGTTGAAATAGACAGTTTTTGCATGTAAACTCAATCCTGGTAGAATTCCATAGCAAAGTACAAAGTTCGTAACGGATGCACCAATTTAGTTGAAATAGACAGTTTTTGCATGTAAACTCAATCCTGGTAGAATTCCATAGCAAAGTACAAAGTTCGTAACGGATGCACCAATTTAGTTGAAATAGACAGTTTTTGCATGTAAACTCAATCCTGGTAGAATTCCATAGCAAAGTACAAAGTTCATAACGGATGCACCAATTTAGTTGAAATAGACAGTTTTTGCATGTAAACTCAATCCTGGTAGAATTCCATAGCAAAGTACAAAGTTCGTAACGGATGCACCAATTTAGTTGAAATAGACAGTTTTTGCATGTAAACTCAATCCTGGTAGAATTCCATAGCAAAGTACAAAGTTCGTAACGGATGCACCAATTTAGTTGAAATAGACAGTTTTTGCATGTAAACTCAATCCTGGTAGAATTCCATAGCAAAGTACAAAGTTCGTAACGGATGCACCAATTTAGTTGAAATAGACAGTTTTTGCATGTAAACTCAATCCTGGTAGAATTCCATAGCAAAGTACAAAGTTCGTTTTGGATGCACCAATTTAGTTGAAATAGACAGTTTTTGCATGTAAACTCAATCCTGGTAGAATTCCACAGCAAAGTACAAAGTTCATAACGGATGCACCAATTTAGTTGAAATAGACAGTTTTTGCATGTAAACTCAATCCTGGTAGAATTCCATAGCAAAGTACAAAGTTCGTAACGGATGCACCAATTTAGTTGAAATAGACAGTTTTTGCATGTAAACTCAATCCTGGTAGAATTCCATAGCAAAGTACAAAGTTCATAACGGATGCACCAATTTAGTTGAAATAGACAGTTTTTGCATGTAAACTCAATCCTGGTAGAATTCCATAGCAAAGTACAAAGTTCATAACGGATGCACCAATTTAGTTGAAATAGACAGTTTTTGCATGTAAACTCAATCCTGGTAGAATTCCATAGCAAAGTACAAAGTTCGTAACGGATGCACCAATTTAGTTGAAATAGACAGTTTTTGCATGTAAACTCAATCCTGGTAGAATTCCATAGCAAAGTACAAAGTTCGTTTTGGATGCACCAATTTAGTTGAAATAGACAGTTTTTGCATGTAAACTCAATCCTGGTAGAATTCCATAGCAAAGTACAAAGTTCATAACGGATGCACCAATTTAGTTGAAATAGACAGTTTTTGCATGTAAACTCAATCCTGGTAGAATTCCATAGCAAAGTACAAAGTTCATAACGGATGCACCAATTTAGTTGAAATAGACAGTTTTTGCATGTAAACTCAATCCTGGTAGAATTCCATAGCAATGTACAAAGTTCATAACGGATGCACCAATTTAGTTGAAATAGACAGTTTTTGCATGTAAACTCAATCCTGGTAGAATTCCATAGCAAAGTACAAAGTTCATAACGGATGCACCAATTTAGTTGAAATAGACAGTTTTTGCATGTAAACTCAATCCTGGTAGAATTCCATAGCAATGTACAAAGTTCATAACGGATGCACCAATTTAGTTGAAATAGACAGTTTTTGCATGTAAACTCAATCCTGGTAGAATTCCATAGCAAAGTACAAAGTTCGTTTTGGATGCACCAATTTAGTTGAAATAGACAGTTTTTGCATGTAAACTCAATCCTGGTAGAATTCCATAGCAAAGTACAAAGTTCATAACGGATGCACCAATTTAGTTGAAATAGACAGTTTTTGCATGTAAACTCAATCCTGGTAGAATTCCATAGCAAAGTACAAAGTTCATAACGGATGCACCAATTTAGTTGAAATAGACAGTTTTTGCATGTAAACTCAATCCTGGTAGAATTCCATAGCAATGTACAAAGTTCATAACGGATGCACCAATTTAGTTGAAATAGACAGTTTTTGCATGTAAACTCAATCCTGGTAGAATTCCATAGCAAAGTACAAAGTTCGTAACGGATGCACCAATTTAGTTGAAATAGACAGTTTTTGCATGTAAACTCAATCCTGGTAGAATTCCATAGCAAAGTACAAAGTTCATAACGGATGCACCAATTTAGTTGAAATAGACAGTTTTTGCATGTAAACTCAATCCTGGTAGAATTCCATAGCAAAGTACAAAGTTCATAACGGATGCACCAATTTAGTTGAAATAGACAGTTTTTGCATGTAAACTCAATCCTGGTAGAATTCCATAGCAATGTACAAAGTTCATAACGGATGCACCAATTTAGTTGAAATAGACAGTTTTTGCATGTAAACTCAATCCTGGTAGAATTCCATAGCAAAGTACAAAGTTCGTAACGGATGCACCAATTTAGTTGAAATAGACAGTTTTTGCATGTAAACTCAATCCTGGTAGAATTCCATAGCAAAGTACAAAGTTCGTAACGGATGCACCAATTTAGTTGAAATAGACAGTTTTTGCATGTAAACTCAATCCTGGTAGAATTCCATAGCAAAGTACAAAGTTCGTATCGGATGCACCAATTTAGTTGAAATAGACAGTTTTTGCATGTAAACTCAATCCTGGTAGAATTCCATAGCAAAGTACAAAGTTCGTAACGGATGCACCAATTTAGTTGAAATAGACAGTTTTTGCATGTAAACTCAATCCTGGTAGAATTCCATAGCAAAGTACAAAGTTCATAACGGATGCACCAATTTAGTTGAAATAGACAGTTTTTGCATGTAAACTCAATCCTGGTAGAATTCCATAGCAAAGTACAAAGTTCATAACGGATGCACCAATTTAGTTGAAATAGACAGTTTTTGCATGTAAACTCAATCCTGGTAGAATTCCATAGCAATGTACAAAGTTCATAACGGATGCACCAATTTAGTTGAAATAGACAGTTTTTGCATGTAAACTCAATCCTGGTAGAATTCCATAGCAAAGTACAAAGTTCGTAACGGATGCACCAATTTAGTTGAAATAGACAGTTTTTGCATGTAAACTCAATCCTGGTAGAATTCCATAGCAAAGTACAAAGTTCGTAACGGATGCACCAATTTAGTTGAAATAGACAGTTTTTGCATGTAAACTCAATCCTGGTAGAATTCCATAGCAAAGTACAAAGTTCGTATCGGATGCACCAATTTAGTTGAAATAGACAGTTTTTGCATGTAAACTCAATCCTGGTAGAATTCCATAGCAAAGTACAAAGTTCGTAACGGATGCACCAATTTAGTTGAAATAGACAGTTTTTGCATGTAAACTCAATCCTGGTAGAATTCCATAGCAAAGTACAAAGTTCGTTTTGGATGCACCAATTTAGTTGAAATAGACAGTTTTTGCATGTAAACTCAATCCTGGTAGAATTCCATAGCAAAGTACAAAGTTCATAACGGATGCACCAATTTAGTTGAAATAGACAGTTTTTGCATGTAAACTCAATCCTGGTAGAATTCCATAGCAAAGTACAAAGTTCATAACGGATGCACCAATTTAGTTGAAATAGACAGTTTTTGCATGTAAACTCAATCCTGGTAGAATTCCATAGCAAAGTACAAAGTTCGTATCGGATGCACCAATTTAGTTGAAATAGACAGTTTTTGCATGTAAACTCAATCCTGGTAGAATTCCATAGCAAAGTACAAAGTTCGTAACGGATGCACCAATTTAGTTGAAATAGACAGTTTTTGCATGTAAACTCAATCCTGGTAGAATTCCATAGCAAAGTACAAAGTTCGTTTTGGATGCACCAATTTAGTTGAAATAGACAGTTTTTGCATGTAAACTCAATCCTGGTAGAATTCCATAGCAAAGTACAAAGTTCATAACGGATGCACCAATTTAGTTGAAATAGACAGTTTTTGCATGTAAACTCAATCCTGGTAGAATTCCATAGCAAAGTACAAAGTTCATAACGGATGCACCAATTTAGTTGAAATAGACAGTTTTTGCATGTAAACTCAATCCTGGTAGAATTCCATAGCAAAGTACAAAGTTCATAACGGATGCACCAATTTAGTTGAAATAGACAGTTTTTGCATGTAAACTCAATCCTGGTAGAATTCCATAGCAATGTACAAAGTTCATAACGGATGCACCAATTTAGTTGAAATAGACAGTTTTTGCATGTAAACTCAATCCTGGTAGAATTCCATAGCAAAGTACAAAGTTCGTAACGGATGCACCAATTTAGTTGAAATAGACAGTTTTTGCATGTAAACTCAATCCTGGTAGAATTCCATAGCAAAGTACAAAGTTCGTAACGGATGCACCAATTTAGTTGAAATAGACAGTTTTTGCATGTAAACTCAATCCTGGTAGAATTCCATAGCAAAGTACAAAGTTCATAACGGATGCACCAATTTAGTTGAAATAGACAGTTTTTGCATGTAAACTCAATCCTGGTAGAATTCCATAGCAAAGTACAAAGTTCATAACGGATGCACCAATTTAGTTGAAATAGACAGTTTTTGCATGTAAACTCAATCCTGGTAGAATTCCATAGCAATGTACAAAGTTCATAACGGATGCACCAATTTAGTTGAAATAGACAGTTTTTGCATGTAAACTCAATCCTGGTAGAATTCCATAGCAAAGTACAAAGTTCATAACGGATGCACCAATTTAGTTGAAATAGACAGTTTTTGCATGTAAACTCAATCCTGGTAGAATTCCATAGCAAAGTACAAAGTTCATAACGGATGCACCAATTTAGTTGAAATAGACAGTTTTTGCATGTAAACTCAATCCTGGTAGAATTCCATAGCAAAGTACAAAGTTCGTAACGGATGCACCAATTTAGTTGAAATAGACAGTTTTTGCATGTAAACTCAATCCTGGTAGAATTCCATAGCAAAGTACAAAGTTCGTAACGGATGCACCAATTTAGTTGAAATAGACAGTTTTTGCATGTAAACTCAATCCTGGTAGAATTCCATAGCAAAGTACAAAGTTCGTTTTGGATGCACCAATTTAGTTGAAATAGACAGTTTTTGCATGTAAACTCAATCCTGGTAGAATTCCATAGCAAAGTACAAAGTTCGTTTTGGATGCACCAATTTAGTTGAAATAGACAGTTTTTGCATGTAAACTCAATCCTGGTAGAATTCCATAGCAAAGTACAAAGTTCATAACGGATGCACCAATTTAGTTGAAATAGACAGTTTTTGCATGTAAACTCAATCCTGGTAGAATTCCATAGCAAAGTACAAAGTTCGTTTTGGATGCACCAATTTAGTTGAAATAGACAGTTTTTGCATGTAAACTCAATCCTGGTAGAATTCCATAGCAAAGTACAAAGTTCGTTTTGAATGCACCAATTTAGTTGAAATAGACAGTTTTTGCATGTAAACTCAATCCTGGTAGAATTCCATAGCAAAGTACAAAGTTCGTTTTGGATGCACCAATTTAGTTGAAATAGACAGTTTTTGCATGTAAACTCAATCCTGGTAGAATTCCATAGCAAAGTACAAAGTTCATAACGGATGCACCAATTTAGTTGAAATAGACAGTTTTTGCATGTAAACTCAATCCTGGTAGAATTCCATAGCAAAGTACAAAGTTCATAACGGATGCACCAATTTAGTTGAAATAGACAGTTTTTGCATGTAAACTCAATCCTGGTAGAATTCCATAGCAAAGTACAAAGTTCATAACGGATGCACCAATTTAGTTGAAATAGACAGTTTTTGCATGTAAACTCAATCCTGGTAGAATTCCATAGCAAAGTACAAAGTTCGTAACGGATGCACCAATTTAGTTGAAATAGACAGTTTTTGCATGTAAACTCAATCCTGGTAGAATTCCATAGCAAAGTACAAAGTTCGTAACGGATGCACCAATTTAGTTGAAATAGACAGTTTTTGCATGTAAACTCAATCCTGGTAGAATTCCATAGCAAAGTACAAAGTTCGTATCGGATGCACCAATTTAGTTGAAATAGACAGTTTTTGCATGTAAACTCAATCCTGGTAGAATTCCATAGCAAAGTACAAAGTTCGTAACGGATGCACCAATTTAGTTGAAATAGACAGTTTTTGCATGTAAACTCAATCCTGGTAGAATTCCATAGCAAAGTACAAAGTTCATAACGGATGCACCAATTTAGTTGAAATAGACAGTTTTTGCATGTAAACTCAATCCTGGTAGAATTCCATAGCAAAGTACAAAGTTCATAACGGATGCACCAATTTAGTTGAAATAGACAGTTTTTGCATGTAAACTCAATCCTGGTAGAATTCCATAGCAAAGTACAAAGTTCGTAACGGATGCACCAATTTAGTTGAAATAGACGGCTTTTGCATGTAAACTCAATCCTGGTAGAATTCCATAGCAAAGTACAAAGTTCATAACGGATGCACCAATTTAGTTGAAATAGACAGTTTTTGCATGTAAACTCAATCCTGGTAGAATTCCATAGCAAAGTACAAAGTTCATAACGGATGCACCAATTTAGTTGAAATAGACAGTTTTTGCATGTAAACTCAATCCTGGTAGAATTCCATAGCAAAGTACAAAGTTCATAACGGATGCACCAATTTAGTTGAAATAGACAGTTTTTGCATGTAAACTCAATCCTGGTAGAATT